>NC_022018.1:7836245-7846442 GCF_000317375.1 Microtus ochrogaster
GGCTCCCACGTGGGTCCACTTTAATGGGGGAGGGAAACACAAAAGGGCGAAGGATGTGGGACACACGAGGAAAAGGCAGGACGAGGAGGGGGGCCTTGTGTGGCCCTGCCTTTTAACGGGGGGCCCAAGGCAATCTGGGAAGAATATCTCACACCTGCGCGCAGGTGTGCGCACAGGCAACCATAGTCCAGGGGGAGTCTGGGAGTTGTAGTTTTCCAAAAGAACAACAGCGCCGCCATAACGAAAGTGAAAAAATAGCAAAAGCAGAGAAGACTTTTGCTCTTTCAGTGTCAAGTGGTGCGCGGGAGACAAAGGAGCAAAGAGTTCACCTGTGACGGTTCAAGAAGTAAAATGAACAAAATTCTTCAGATGCTGGGTATGGGGTACCTATGTTAGAGGCTAAAATCCGGCCACAAAATCAAGGCTTATCTGGATAGCAAGAGGAGCTCAAAACTGGCCTGGTCAACTCAGCAAGACTGTCAAAATCAAAAGTTTAAAAAAATGAGGTGGAGTCGGGCAGTGGTGGCACACACCTTTAATCCCAGCTCTCTTGCCCCCGAGGAACTTGGAGCCTAAAGGAATTCATAGACACGGGCCGTTTTGTGGCTCCTTTTTTTTATGCATAGAATGAAAGAAGGGTTGAGAGGGGCATAAATAGAAGGCGGACTGTGGGGCACACGCCTGGAAAAGCATTCCTCCCCTTTGCTCTGCTTAACAGCGGCTTTGGGATTGGGATCCTAGGAACAATTGCAGAGCCTGGTCGTTGATGTTCTGAGGCTCCCAGGAGGTTTAGAGAGGCTGGGAGGAGAAGCTTCTTGCTCAAGGGCCAAAGTGTGATTTGGGAGCTGGTCAGCAAGAGCCATGGGACTCTGCCAAGAAATGGTAGGAGTCTAGTGCAGCCTCTGCACGTCCTAGGTGCAGAAAAGCATCTCGACCCCACTGGAGTGTCTTACACCCAGGTAAATGGGGTGGCAGGGCACAGGTCCACTCATTACTGATAACATGATTCTTTCTCTCTCTATTTCTCTCTTTTGGTTTTTCGAGACAGGGTTTCTCTGTGGCTTTGGAGCCTGTCCTGGAACTAGCTCTTGTAGACCAGGCTGGTCTTGAACTCACAGAGATCTGCCTGCCTCTGCCTCCTGAGTGCTAGGATTAAAAGCGTGTGCCACCACCGCCAGGCTCTTCTTTCTTTCTTTTTTAACTGCTACAATTAAAATTACGTTTGAAAGACTTTTGTTTGCACTCTGTGGTAGAGTGTATGCTTAATCAGTGCAGAGTCCTGAGTTTGAAAGAAAAGCTTTTTAATTGTTTAATAAAAAGTGAATACAAGCCGGGCGGTGGTGGCGCACACCTTTAATCCCAGCACTCGGGAGGCAGAGGTAGGCGGATCTCTAGGAGTTCGAGGCCAGCCTGGTCTACAAGATCTAGTTCTAGGACAGGCACCAAAACTACAGAGAAACCCTGTCTTGAAAAACCAAAAAAAAAAAAAAAAAAAAAAAAAGTGAATACAAATAACACGAGCCAAATGCACACAGTCATAAGGCAAAGGCAAAGGCTCTCGTACTGTTGCTAGTTGGCAGCCATGAGCAATGCCACCACTCAGCAAGAACTTTTAAAGCCACAGGAGCAGGCACAGTCTTCAGTGATAAGTTAGGAATCATTTATCAGATGTTTTGAGGTCTCCAAGGAAAGCAAAGGCATTTTAGCCACCAGCCAAGCAGTAGACGGTCATGTACAGAGTGTAACAGGGTCCTAGCCCCGACATTTATTTGCCTGAAAGAGATAGGAAAGGAAGGAAAGGAAGAATCTAACATTTACCACATGCTTTGTGTTTTTTACTGAAAGATAACAAACCAGCTCCACTGGGGGCTGGAGAAATAGCTCAGTAGTTAAGAGCACTAGCTGCTCTTGCAAGAGACCCAGGTTCAGTTCCCAACAGCCATGTGGTGGTTCACAACCTTCTCTAACTCCAGTTCTAAGGGAATCTGATACCCTCTTCTGACCTCCAAGGGCCCAGGCATGCATGGGGCGCACATACATATATGCAGACAAACACTCATCCAAAATAAATAATAAGTGAAAAGCTCTATTACTTCAAGGTTCATATCATCCCCACTTTCATTTATTCGTTAATTAATTAATTAATTTTACAGAGCTAGGAGTTGAACCCAGAACCCTGTGCATGCTAGGCAAGCTCTCCTACAACCGGGTCACACACTCAATCTTTTTATTAGCCCACTTTACACACAAGGAAATAAATTCATGGAGGGGTTAATAATTAATTTCCCAGAGGAACATGCCACGTAAGAGATAGGCTCCTGAGTCTAGGTAGCCAGACATGGTGGCACACAACAGCTGTAATCCCAAGGCTTGGAAGGCGGAAGCAGGGAAACTAAGATCATCTTCAACTGTATTACAAATCTGAGGCTAGCCCGGTCACCTGGGCTACAAGAGACTCTAGCTACAAACAAACAGAAATTAAAAATAAAATAAATCAATAAAAACCGCGAAGTGAGTAGTCTGTTGGCTACTTCTGTTTTCTCTCCTAGATCCACCCTCTCTCGCCTCCACTCCAAGTGAGGCCTCCGAGTCCAGTGACTCTGGCTTCAGATTGGGTGTATTCAGTGGGAATCCTAGCTCAGAGTGGGGCGGGGGGGGGGAGCTCAGAAGCAGAACTGAGGTGTCACTGCCTAAGGCTGCCTCTGTGGCTTGTGGTCACAACTGTTGTGAGGTGGCCCCTACCATGCAGGACACACTCCGTAGGTTCTGGTGACCGCACCTCCCCTCACCCCTGCAGGGCCAAGGGTGGTCAAGTAGCTGCGGTTTCCCCCACATCCTGCCCACACCTTTGTAAATGGCCACTTTATTTGCTCTCTTCACATTACCCAATTCGAGTGTGCATCTGTTTCCTGCCCAGCTCTGGCTTGGTACAAATAGGAAGTCAGGAGAGCGGGAGGGTAGAGGCATTCCGCGTGGATCCAGTACTAGTCACAGGTGGACCAAGGTGACTTCTCATTTGGAGGACTTCAGGACAGTCATGGTGTGTGTGAGTCACTGCAGAATGAGGTTATCCCTTAAACCTGGGGCGTCCTGGGTCAAGACGAGTCACTAGAGAGTCTATTGTTTAACACATCTTGATCTCCTCCAAGGACTATCCCAGGAAGAAAGAAGCAGAATGTGCAGAGGTTAAAGAGGTGGGCTCTGCTATCATATTGCTGCATCCAAACCCCAATGCTTCCACTTACCCAGCATGCAGAAGAACGACTTACCTGTGTTGTATGAATCTGGACAGTTGCTTGGCTTCTGACAGGCTACTTAAACATATTTTTGCCTCAATCTCCTCACTCCTAAGGAGGAAGGACACCAGCATTTGCAGTTCCTAGTTTGTGCTGAGGGCTCTATTAAGGGAGATCAGACTTGAAATTTGTAACTATTGCTGATGAATCATGCATAATCAGGGGGCTTGGGAAAGCCAGGTAGTGCATCCAGAGCAGATCATCACAGCTTCCTGGTCCAGAAGAAGAAGACTCAAAGCATGGGAGGAAAGAATCCTTCCAAGAACTCTTGTCCTTGTCTTGAACGAGACAGTTACTTAAGGGCACATGAACCAGATGTATGCCAGAGGAACAGAGCAAATCCAGCTGTGTAGGAGCCCACACTAAAGACTGGGATGTAACCCAATGGTAGAACACTTTGCCTAGCACGCAGTGGCTCTATGTGGGACCCTCCTCCCGAGCACCAAATGAGTAAGAAAGCATGTAAACACCCATGAAACAAAACAAAATAAAACAAAAACAATGATAATGCTCTCCCATCCCCTTGCCCAAGGCTTCCCTTTTTGGGTATACTGTCTACCTCCTGCATTACACCCTTGCTTATTCTTCGTGGGAATATTATCCGTATCTAAGGATGCTTCAGTATTTTAAGTTCTCCTTTCATTGTCCATCTCTCTCCACTTCTGCGGTTCCCTTCACACTTAGCCTTCTTTTCAGAACCATCAGTAGATGTTGCTTCCTTCTGTTACTGCCTCAACATGACTCATTAGTGTGTCAGTCCCGGCCACTCCACCAGTCTCGGCTCACCGTCTCTGAAATGCTCCACACGTGGCATTATCTACTGGTCTCCATCCTATCTGTCCCAGCTTCTCAGCCGCCTTTGGCAAAGTGGGACCCTCTTCACATCGACATATCTTCCTTCTGTGGAGTCTGTAGATCTCCTGGACCAAAAATCTGTGGACTGTCATGAATCTCCACCCTTGGATCTTCTCTCACTACTGACTGAGAGATGATCTCACTTATCCATTCTTCACAGTGCCTCAGAAAATGGGAAAAAAATTCAGTCATTAGGTGACCAGGCATTGTATGAAGTTGATGGAAGAGGAAGAAAAGATGGGCGTATATGACAGGGAGTCACGGGGGCTGGTCTCCAGCGGTCCTGAGACTCCTGCATCAGCAGCCTCAAGCTCTCACAGTTACCAGATGGTAACATTCACTTTCAGGTTTTTATGGTGTGGGATTAATTAATTTCCCCAGCCAGGGGCACACAAGGAGAGGCAATAGCCTGATGGACACCTTCCCCATCAGTGTACTGAAGAGGTTCTGGAAAAGAAAGCTCAGTCCCCAACACCTTCCAGTGCCTTCACCTGGATCAATCCTCTCTTGAGCAGCCCAAGGTCAGAATGGGACCTGAGCTTTGCCCCACTATCCTTCCTCATTTCTACCGGGCACCATGCTTTGTCGTTGGCGGAGAAATGGCAGGGGTATCGTAGGAGTGAGGAAGAGTCAGGCAAACACAGGAAGCAAAGCTGGTTTGGATCTTGTCTACAGAGGCTTTGCTACTCAAGTGAGAGTCGGGACGTCCCACGGTGGAGCTCCTGGGAGGGTACCTCAGATTGGTGTTCCGACTTTATGAATCTGACACTCCGTGGCACCACTCTTAGGAGCCCCAAAGGGAAAACATTTGAAGGTGTTTCTATCCCTTCTTCCTGCCCCCTGAAGCAGCATCCAAGACCTCTGCTGAAGACCACTTTGGCAGGGGATGGTGCCATTGCTACCCATCCAGGCAGTTTCCAAAAGTGGAAATTCTGTTTCTTCATTCCTCCTATCCCATGCCATCAACCAATTACAGAAGCAACTTGAGGGGCTAAGTACTGAACAGCTCACTGTAAGCTGAAAATATCATACAGTGGGAATGCACTCGATTTATCTAACCAATAATTGTTCTTCCTTAGCGACAGAGTGCACTGCAGAATAAGTGTCTGTTGCCACTCCCAAGCATGTCGCTGTATGGGAGCTCACAATCACTGCCCTGTGCCGGGGAGAGGGAATCCCACTGCATATCATCAGCCTACGGAAAAATGAAACTGTATTTGAACTGTGTTGCACACAACTAGGGGATTTATACAAATGTATTTGCGCTCTTAATTTCCCCAACTGTAAAATACAAGCAATAAGCATCATTTTATTAAATGTTTGGGTCTATTTATTTATTTATTTTAGACAGGTTTTCTCTGTAGCTTTAGAGCCTGTCCTGGAACTAGCTCTTTGTAGACCAGGCTGGCCTCAAACTCACAGAGATCCGCCTGTCTATTTCTCCTGAGTGCTGAGATTAAAGGCATGTGCCACCACCACCCGGCCTGATTTTTGTTTCATTTTTGATACAGGATTTCTCCGTGTAGCTCTGGCTGTCCTGGAACTCACTCCACAGACTAGGCTGGCCTCGAGCTCTCAGAGATCCATCTGCCTCTGCCTCCTGAGTGCTAGGATTAAAGACAAGCACCGCCAATGCTCAGTTTTTATTAAATATTTTAAGTCAATGTTTCTAGCATCCTAGTACACATGATAGATGCTTCGTAAGCAATGTTACACTGTGGTTCCTACTAGGGAGGATTGCCACACAAACCTCTCTTAAACAGAAATCCCTTCTGTCTGTTAGAATGCTTTCAGTTATGAGAAACAGAAAATAGAGTGGACTAGGGTGGCATACACCTCTAGTTTCAGCTTTTGGAAGTCTGAGACAAGAGGATCCTTAATTCAAGGCCAGCCTGGGCTATGTATTGAGAACCTGTCTCTCAAAAGCAACCACAAAACAAAAAAGCAACAACAAAACAAAGGCAAAGCCAAAACAACCTATAAAAATAAATGAATAATAAATGAACAAAATAAGAAAGGAAATCGTGCTGAGATCCCCAACCATGAGAAAGCATCCAGGATGTCTACAGATGACCACACCTACTTTGTTAGAAACCTGGCATTGCCACAGCTACAGGACCAGCTGATACGTCCTTGCCAATGTCACAGGAGTTACCCGTTTTCATCTTCCTGTTCTGTATCTTCAGTCTGCCTACGTTATCCCCAGGTAGTCATGAGATCATACTGGGCACAGCGTAAATGTCGTGTGGAAACACAATGTCCAGTTGCAGAAGGTTCTTCCATATTTGCCTTTTGTTTTCCTTTGAGATTTATTTATTTTATTCAGTGTGTATAAATGTTTGGTCTGCATGTAGGTATGCATATCGCGTGTGTGTCTGGTGCCTGTGGAGGTCAGAAAAGGGCGTCAGATCCCCTGGAACTGGATTACAGAAGGTTGTGATTGGCCCATGTGGATGTTGGAAGAGCAGCTAGTGCTCTTAACTGCTGAGACATCTGGCCAGCCTGCAGGTCTGCCTTCATTAGTAAGGGAGGTTTTTGAAACTCACATCAGACTCAGTTCTTACCAGAATGACCCCATGTGCCTGTGTCTAAGAAGGAGAAATGTGATCACTTAAATTTGTTGTTTCAATTAGGTGTGATTCCTGAAGAGGGGAGGATCGTTATCACTCTACTCTTTAACGACATCCAAAACACACAGAGTCAGCACCTGTGCTCAAGGCCAGGAGGTTTCATGTCAAATACTACACATAGAGAAACTGAATACTGAGGACCTTGACTCATAGAGAAAAGACACCTGGGAACCATCCTCTGAAGCTAGGACCCAAGAGCATGACCACGGTGCCTGGGCCAGGTTCACAAGCATGTATGGTCAGGAAGCAACAGTCTTAGAAGCAGGGTTTGGCAAAGAGGCGAGGAACTCCCCATGTTTCGCTGGCACTCAGCCCCCAATTACGATTCCAGAATTCTTAGCTTTGATTCTGTGAGAAAGGAACACATCAAAGCCAGACTCCTATGAATTAAAACGTTGACTAATCGAGCTAATTATAGTTCAGTCATCTGAATTTTCACACAATGAACTGAGTTCTCATGAAAGCCTTTTTCTTGAGTAGGAAGCTTTGATGATGTAGCAGCTGTTTATGTCTTAGACCCAATCCTCCTCATTCTGGCCAGGGATTCCTCCGTGGGGTGCCTTTTGCCCACTCAAACTCCTCATGGATTCAGCCCTAGTTTCTTGGAAGCTAAGGCAAGCGCCGTTGAGGCAGAGCTGATAAATATGCTGGGTGCTAGATTCCCTTCCTCGGGGAAATATCTAACCAACGTGCCAGAATGTCACGATGGCATTCTCGTTTTCACTTGTATTCCAGATTTTCAAATACTTAGGTAATTTCCATAGCCTAATTCTACTCCAGGGAGAGCTTTTCCTCTTAGTGTGTCTTAGTTATCAGATACAGAGTACTATAATAAATTTTAATCACAGTTTAGATGTTCCTTGCTGAAGAATTAGTGATGTAGACTAAGCTTAAGTATTTGATGGACTAACATGGCGAACTATTGGTATAAGAAACTCTTTTCAAGAGAGAATTCATTTGTTCTGAACACTGATTGGGTACCAGGAAAAATGATGTGTTGAGGCACACCCTCTCCCCCTGCCCTGCCAGGGACACTTGTCATGTCGGGATAGGGGTGGAGGAAGCATTGCTGGCAGCCTGTCATGTGCTACTGAACATTTTGCAACATACAATCCACATTCCCACAGCAAAGCTGGGTGTGGTGGCACATACCTGACACCTCTATTCTCAGAAGGCTGAGTCTGGGGGATTGTTTGGACTTCAAGGCTAGCCTGAGCTACACAGTAAGACTGACTCACAAAACAAAACAATCAACAATGACAAAGAATCACCTGACCCAAATGTTGCCAATGTCAGGACTGAGAATCCCTGTTGTATTAATTCACCATCCTACTGCAATCATGAAACAGTATGGCCAAGGAAGCTTTTAGGACAAAGGGTTTATTTGGGGCATTTGGCTGCAGAGGGAGAAGAACTCATCACCATCACAATGGGGAAGCATAGCAGCAAGCAGGCATGGTGACTGGAGTAGTTGAGAACTCACATCTCAAACCACAGGCAGCAGAGACCATGATCTGGGGACGGCAGGAGGATTGAAGCTTCAAAGCCCAGTGACACACTTCTTCCTGCAAGGCTGCTCCTTCAAATCCTCCCGGAACAGTGTCGCCAACTGCAGACTAATAATTCAGATGCTTGAGAGTGTGAGGGAATATGTCATTCAAATCACCACACTCTTGTAAAAAGGGAGGGTTTTCATTTATATTCATATATATATTCACTTATATTCCTATTTCTAGTCACGTGTATTCAAAGGGCGGCGTTTTTACTTATAAGGTGTTACCAGCCGCCAAGACCCATATTGGTGCGGGCTGCTTTACCCTTGGCGTTTCTGAAAGAACGTTAGCAGTAAGAAGTCAAACCCCAGTCTCAAATCTTATGGAGGATAATTAATTCTTCTTTGTCAATATGCTTATTTTTGGGGTCCTTGGCACTTGAATGCAATGACATCTGATTACAAATTCCAGTCTCTCTGGGAACTATTGAAGAAGTAGTCGTAAAGACTGGGGAGATGCTGCACAAACATGAGGACCTCTGTTCGGGTCTTCAAAACCCATACAAAAGCCAGGCACAGGAATGTGTGTCTGTAATTCCAGCCCTGGCAGGGGCAAAGACAACTGAGAATCCATGGAACTCATTTGCCAGGCCGCCTTGCCAAACCAACACGCTCCAGTCTAGTGAGAGACCCTGTTGCTAAAAAGAAAAGCAAAGTGAATGAACAGATCGATAGAAATAAAGGGGGAAAGGGTGAAGGAGACAACTGGCGTCAACCTATGGGCTCCTCACACTGGTGTGCACATGTACACACACTCAAATATATGCTGCACATAACCACATGAATATATACACACACCCCATAATACTTAGTTTTTTGGGTTTTTGTTTGTTTGTTTGTTTTGTTTTTGTCAGCTTGACACAAGCTAGGGTCGTCTGAGGGAACCACAATCTAGAAAATACCTCCATCAGACTGGCCCGTAGGCATGTCTGTGGGGCACTTTTCTTCATTAATGGTTGAGGTGGGAGGGCTTAGCCTTGTGCTCACTGATAAGCACTAAGGGAACCGCGAATGTTAAACACACAGGGCTGTTCCTTCAAAGGAAGGGATGCATAACTTGTTTTCCACCCAGAAGGCTGGGAACAGATATGGTTAATTGCCTAGTGACCTTTGTGCTCTAAGTGTGGCCAAGACCATAAGGATCCCCTCCCCCGGGCACTTATCATGTGGTCATTTTTCTCAGTCAATCTATAGAACTTATCTTTATGGAAGATGCCACATGTATTTCACAGAGTTTTGATGGAGTTATGTCTGACCTTTATTTAGTTTTCTTTGCTCCTCAAGGAGATTTATGTATGCTTTGTTGTGTCCATGGGATTGAGTTAATTATCACTAGGAAATTCTCCACCAAAGTGTGCTGTGCTAAATATGCCTAAAATAAATTGCTTGGAGTCAGACTCCAGAAGTTTGAACCAACACCAGTTACTTAGTGTTATTGAATGGAACTGCCTTCTTGCCTCGCCTGGACTGTTACTGTGCTGGTTGGGGTGGTTGCAGAGATCCCTGAAATTAGCCCACCATGAATGGATGGTGTCACCACTGGACAGATGGTTCTGGATATTATAAAATAAATAAATAAATAAAAATAAGCTGAGCAGGCAAAAGAAAGCCAGCCAGAAAGCAGCACTCCTCCATAGCCTTTGCTTCAGTTCCTGCCTCTGGATTCCTGCCCATTTGGGTCCTGCCTTTGATTCCCTCAGTGATGGACTGTGACCTGGGACTTGTAGCCAAATAAACCCTGTTCTCTCCAAATTGCTTTCAGTTATGGTGTTTATCTCAGCAACAAGACTAACACACACACACACACACACACACACACACACACACATACACACACACAGAGAGAGAGAGAGAGAGAGAGAGA
>NC_022018.1:7846542-7847487 GCF_000317375.1 Microtus ochrogaster
ACACACACAGAGAGAGAGAGAGAGAGAGAGAGAGAGAGATATTTGCAGAACATGATTAATTAGGAATATTTTGGTCTCAGTTTATTTAAGAAGTTTTGGCTAAATTTTTGTTTTCCCTTTTTGATTTTGAGATAAAATCTCCTATAGCTGAAGTTGGCCTCGAATTCCTGACCCCTCTGTCTCTGCCTCCCAAGGACAAGGACAGCAAGCACCTGCAAGAATGCCTGGTCTGGCTAGAATAATTTTTTTAGCTTTTGTTTTTGGTGCTAAATCTGGAACCCAGAGTCTTGCACACACTAGAAAGTCATTTGCCACTCAATGACATTTGCAGTTTTAATTCCTACTATAATGCATTATATAGCAATGAGAAATTCTAAAACCTTGCAATACACAAGTGTAAATTAAATATTCTTTTTATTTTTATTTTATTTATTTTTATCTATTTACTTATTTATTTGGTTTTTCGAGACAGTGTTTCTCTGTATAGCTTTGGTTCCTGTCATGAAACTAGCTCTTGTAGACCAGGCTGGTATTGAACTCACAGAGATCTGCCTCCCAAGTGCTGGGATTAAAGGCATGCACTACCACTCCCGGCCTTTTTTTATTTTTTAAAAGATTTATTTATTTATTATGTATAGTGTTCTGACTGCATGTATGCCTACATTCCAGAAGAGGGTACTACTGTTAGGAATAATCTTAAGGCGAGCCTCTCCCCCAATGCAAATAATTCCAATCAAACCAAATAAGAGCGAATCAATGCCCATGTTTACTGCAGTGTTCCCCTGGTAGTTGTGAAAGCATGGCAGAGGGAAGAGAGGGGGGGGGAGGGGACGGAGGCACTCAAAACCGAAAGAAAACAAGTTGTTTTTCTTGGTGGCAACCTAAGTAGCCTGTGGGAGTGGTCCTGACCCTCCCTGGGGAGGGGTCAGTGCTTGGTGGGCTTCC
>NC_022018.1:7847587-7876242 GCF_000317375.1 Microtus ochrogaster
CATGAACATTGATGCAAAAATACTAAATAAAATACTAGCAAATCGAATCCAAGAACACATCAGAACCATCATCCACCATGACCAAGTCGGCGTCATCCCACAGATGCTGGGATGGTTCAACATATGAAAATCTGTCAACGTAATCCACCATATAAACAAGCTGAAAAATAAAAACCACGTGGTCATCTCATTTGATGCCGAAAAAGCATTTGAAAAAATACAACATCCATTCATGATAAAGGTCTTGGAGAGAGCAGGGATACAAGGAACATACCTAAACATAATTAAGGCAATATACAGCAAGCCAACAGCCAAAATCAAACTAAATGGAGATAAACTCCAAGCGATTCCACTGAAATTAGAAATAAGACAAGGTTGTCCACTCTCTCCATATCTATTCAATATAGTTCTTGAGCTCCTAGCTAGAGCAATAAGACACTAAAAGGAGATCAAGGGGATACAAAGTAGAAAAGAAGAAGTCAAACTCTCATTCTTTGCTGATGATATGATAGTTTACATAAGGGATCCCAAAAATTCTACCAGGAAACTTCTACAACTCATAAACACTTTCAGCAATGTAGCAGGATATAAGATTAACTAAAAAAAAAAAAAAATCAGTAGTCCTCCAGTACACAGATGATAAAAGGGCTGGGGAAGAAATCAGAGAATCAACACCCTTCACAATAGCCACAAATAGCATAAAATATCTCAGAGTAAATCTATCCAAACAGGTGGAAGACTTGTATGACAAGAACTTTAAATCTTTGAAGAAATTGAAGAAGACACCAGAAAGTGGAAAGATATCCCATGCTCTTGGGTAGGCAGAATTAACATAGTAAAAATGGTAATCTTACCAAAAGCAATCTACAGATTCAACGCAATGCCTATAAAAGTCCCAGCAAAATTCTTCAAAGACCTCAAAAGAACAGTACTCAACTTCATACAGTGTCTGTGCTGCTAGGGTTATATTTAGGAAGTGGTTCACTGTGTCAATGTGTTCAAGTGTACTTCCCACTTTCTCTTCTATAAGGTTCAGTATGGCTGGCTTTATGTTGAGGTGTTTGATCCAGGACAGCCAAAACAATCCTGTGCAATAAAAGAACTTCTGGAGGCATCACAATCCCTGACTTCAAACTCTACTACAGAGCTACAGTACTGAAAACGGCCTGGTATTGACATAAGAACAATAAGAACAGGCAGGAGGACCAATGGAACCAAATAGAAGACCCCGATATCAATCCACACATCTTTAAAAACCTGATTTTTGACAAGGAAGCAAAAAATATCAAATGGAAAAAAGAAAGCATATTTAACAAGTGGTGCTGGCATAACTGGATATCAACATGTAGAAGAATGAAAATAGACCCATATCTATCACCATGCACAAAACTCAAGTCCAAATGGATCAAACACCTCAACATAAAGCCAGCCATACTGAACCTTATAGAAGAGAAAGTGGGAAGTACACTTGAACACATTGACACAGTGAACCACTTCCTAAATATAACCCTAGCATCACAGACACTGAGAGAAACAATTAATAAATAGGACCTCCTGAAACTGAAAAGCTTCTGTAAAACAAAGGACATGGTGAACAAGACAAATGACAGCCTACAGAATGGGAAAAGATCTTCACTAACCCTACATCAGACAGAGATCTGATCTCCAAACTATACAAAGAACTCAAGAAATTGGACTCCAAAAGATCACATAATACAATAAAAAAAATGGAGTACAGACCTAAACAGAGAACTCTCAACAGAGGAATCTAAAATGGCTGAAAGACACTTAAGGAAATGTTCAACATTCTTAGTCATCAGGGAAATGCAATTCAAAACAACTCTGAGATTCCATCTTAGACCTGTAAGAATGGCCAAGATCAAAAACACTGATGACAACTTATGCTGGAGAGGTTGTGGGGGAAAGGGAACACTTCTGCATTGCTGCAAGTTGGTACAACCCCTTTGGATATCAGTGTAGCGATTTCTCAGAAAATTAGGAAACAACCTTCCTCAAGACCCAGTAATACCACTTTTGGTATTAGGAAAATTAGGAAACAACCTAAATGCCCCTCAATCAAAGAATGGATAAGAAAAATGTGGTACATTTACACAGTGGAGTACTACACAGCAGAAAAAAATAATGACATCTTAAATTTTGCAGGAAAATGGATGGAACTAGAAAACATTATTTTGAGTGAGGTAACCCAGATACAGAAAGACAATTATCATATGTACTCACTCATAGGTAAGTTTTTAAACATAAAGCAAACAAACCACAACCCCAGAGAATTTAGACAACAATGCGGACACTAAGAGAGAATTACCTATATCTAATCTACATGGGAAGTAGAAAGTAGAAAAAGACAAGATCTCCTGAGTAAATTGGGAGCATGAGGACCTTGGGGGAAGGTTGAAAGGAGTGAGGCAGGGAGGGGAGCAATGAAAAATGTGGAGCTCAATAAATATCAATTAAAAAAAAAGATACACCTAAAACCTGTTAATCCTGTGCTATGAACCCTGTGAAAGAGCCTATTTTAACCCCAGCCAGTTTTAAGCATATTTTACAGGTCACTCCTGCTGTCTGAGCCAAGACAAAGTGCTCTTCAAACAATGCCAACACCTGCACCAGTGCTAGGACTTCACCATCGGTACCAACTCTCCTGGATCAAGAACATTTACCAACTAAAATCTGGTTTTATCTGCTATTGTGTCCCAATTATGCACCCGAGCCTCACCTGTACAATCGGGGCACCTCCCTGTCCCATTCTTTCTGGCGGTTAATGCATAGGACCAATAATAACAATATTTTTTTCTCCTAGCCACCTGCCTTCTCATCTCCCTCAAAAAGCGGCTGTCTGAGGACTCCAGGACGACTTTGTAAACAAATGCCCTTCCAGCCACTCCTTGGTGAGCGTGAGTCCACCTCCCAGCTTTTCCCTCGCCCTGGTATCAGGCTCACAGGAAGTAGCCAGACTTGAGCCAAGGCCCCTATATCCACGGACTCTGGGATGTTTGAAAGTGAGACCCCAGCCCTCTAACACCCCTATATCCGAGGACTCTGGGATGTTTGGTGAAAAGTGAGACACCAGCCCCCTGACATCCCTATATCCAAGGATTCTGGGGTATTTGGGTTGGAAGCGTCACCCCAGCCCCTGGCGTTCATCCTTTGGGCGCCAATGGAGGAGAAAACTCCATCTCAAGCCCCCTCCCCTGGCGAGTTGCCTTGGTCCAGACTCCACCTCTGGGAAGCCTGCCAAGCGCTGGCCCCTCTCCAGGGAGGGTCAGGACCACTCTCATAGGCTATTTAGGTTGCCACCAAGAAAAGAACACGTGGTCTTCTGGTTTTGCGTGGTCCCCCCCCCTCTCTTCCCTCCACCATGCTTTCACAGCTACCAGGGAACACTGCAGTAAACATGGGCATTGATTTGATCTTATTTGGTCTGATTGGAATCATTTGCATTGGTGGAGAGGCTCCTCTTAAGATCATTCCTAACAACTATATCCTATTATACATGGTTGGCAGCCCCCATATAGGTCCTGGGAATTGACTTCTGGATTCCTGGAAGAGCCGCCAGTGCTCTTAACCTCTGAATCATTATTCCAGCCCATTATTTTTACTTTTATTAAATATTTTATTTTTATTTTATAGGCATTGTTGTTTTGCCTGCATGTATATCTGTGTGATGGTGTTGGATTCCTGAAACTGGAGTTACAGAGAGTTGTGAACCATGTGGGTTCTGGGTTTTGAACCTGGGTCCTCTGGAAGAGCAGTCAGTGCTCTTGACCTCTGAGCCATCTCCCCAGCCTAAGTCCTCTTGTTATTAAACTTAGTAGTTACCAATCCACTGTCAAGTCCTTTGGTCTCCTTGGTTTTCACTCTTTCTCATGTTTCTTGACGTATTTGGAATTTGAAATTAATTTTGCCTTTTCAACACTCTCTTAACTGTAAAGACCTTCTGTTCCATTTTGCCCATTAGAAGAAAGATCATTTTTCAAATTAAAGAAAAAAGTACATGTACATAATTTGAAAAGCCCCATAATAGTATTAAAAGGCTAACGAAGCTGGAGACAGGGGGTGGGAACCCAGACTCGAGTTCCCAGCATTCAGAAACCAAAGCAGGAGAAATATCAAGTCAGTGGGGGTTTAGGAGAGAGAAGAGGGAGGGAATTCAACAGTCCCGTTCCTGCAGTTCTTCCTGAGGCATTGCTGTAGTTTGAACCTTGTGCGTGTGCAGATTATTCCCTTCACCCCTTCAACCTTTAGGGCTGACAGAAAGATAAAGCAGGGCAGCAGCTCCACGGCTCTGCCCTCGACCTCCACACTCGCGCAGCTGGCACACGCTCTTCCTGCCCACACATGATGCACACACACAATAATAAGTAAACAAAGACAGATGTGCTGTCTCTCCCAGAGCAGTAAGGGAGACTTTCAGCACTCCTCAGCACTCCCTCTCATTTTTTTTCTCAATAATTCTTTCAATAAAAATCCATAGCTTTTGCTAAATCAGCACCCGGTGTTTACACATATAAACTGCATAGCTCATTCGTAGGGTGCTGTGATTAAATGCGTTACTTCTTGTATTCCCTGGAGCTAATGATTGGCTCGCTTTTCTTTAGTGACTGCTTTAAACTTTCTCCCTCGTAGTCATATTTGGCCAAAAATACTGTACTTGTGACCTGATTTCTCTTTGCAAAGGCCAAATTTAGCTGACATTCTGAGATTTTAGCCCTGGATGCCATCTACCTTTCGACTCACAGAAAATGCTGTAGCCTGGAGGCATAGCCCATTTCCCATGATTAGCTGCAGTTCCTGCAAATGGGTCATTATTCCGTCAGAGGCTGCATTTTACTTGAACACTGCAGTCAGGCATGCCCATGTGCACCTGTAGTCCCAGCTGCTTACAAAGTGGAGGCAGGAGGATTGCTTGACCCTGGGAGGTCAGTGCGAGACTGGGTAACACAAGAAAAAAAACAAATAAACTTAAGAATAAAAACATATCCAGTCAATAGAGCCCCTCCACAGAAGAACTACTCTCTAGGAGCAGGCGGACTTCTGCGGTGCTGACGAAGGCACCCTGCCTGAGCCGATTTAAATGCTGTGCTTTGGGGGTGGAGGCTAATCACAGAATCTTCCGGTGGTAAGTGGTGTTAGCTTGTTAATCCTGTGTCTATCTGCCGCCTCACCCACTTTTAGGCTGGGTAGGGTAGGATTTCTCTTCACCCCAAATTGAGACATTAAGGATAGAAGTTAAGCAGTCTACTTAGTAAAGTCATGAAGCATTTAGACCCTTCCCCAAACCTAAGGACTTCTCTTTGAGCAAACCAGAGGGGTGCCCACAGTGACAGAAACTACCTTGTTACCATTTTCTCAAGTTCAGCCTTAACTTTCTGGGCATTTCTGCCCACTTCTCAACATGGAATGAGGGGGTTTTGTGACACAGACACACCCCACATTCCAAAATAACAGAATTCAGTTTTATAGTTAGAAATACATGAATCACTTCGATAATAGGAATAGGAGGTGTGTTTATCTGTCCGTCTTCCAAGGAATGCAAGTCTCATGTTAATATTAAAATGGTTGTCTTGTTCTCTGAGCACACAGACTGTCTGCTGAGGGGAAGAGGTACAGGGGAAGACAGGCAGGTGGTACGAGAAAAGCTGACCTAGGATTAAAAATTAATTGTGCTCAGTTTTCAAATTAGATCATTGTAGGCAGATGGCTATGAATTTTAATGTGATTTCATATTTAAATTTTTGAGGAGTCTGAAACTCTATTATTCACCAACTGGGCGATTTACGAAGTCCCATTTCATCTTTAATTCTCACTCATCACAAGTGGAATTACAAGGCTAGGAAAACTCCACCAACCATCTTCAGTTGTAAAGGCCACACCCAAAGCCAGCCAAAGCAATAGGGATCCCTAACACACTTTTAAGGCTTCTAATTTAAGGTATTCATTCTGCCACCGTCTTCCTTGGAAGTGAATTCTGCTGTTCCACTTTTCCATTCAGTTGGTCTCTGCTCTAATTTCTCTTTGTCATCTGCCCTCCATGCAGCTGGACAGACAGAGACGCCTCCCACCTTCCGGCCCACAGCCCCATCAGTGTCAGGCCTTGGCATCTGCATGGGGCTGCCAACCTGTCCTATAAGCTGTGAAGTTAGACATGCTAGAAGAGGCCACAACTGCTGGGAGGCACGTGGGACAGAAAGGGAACTCAGGGGAGGGGTGCCCACTTTAGGAGTTGGAGTCTAGGCAGGAAGGGACTAACCCAATTCCGGCAGCTGTTCCTACAGGAGTGCTCAGTTTATTCAAAACCAGCAGTCAGGGGGAAAAAAGCTTGGGACAAGCTGGGACACCAAGCGTACTGCATGGATGGTATTATGTGGTAGGGAGAGATTCCAAACAGCAGACACGATGCAAGGAGTAAGGGCACAGAGTCCCGGTCCTGGACAACTTGAGCATCTATGGAATGTGTCTGCATATGAATGAGTGCACAGAGGGGTTTTTTTGGGGAAAAAAATGGGTACTAGTAAGTGTCCCAGTCATTGTTGAATTGTTGTGAGGAGACACTATGACCAAGACAAGTCATAAAAGAAAGCATTTTATTGGGGGCTCTCTTACAATTTCAGAAGTTTAGTTTCTAATCACTATGGTGGGGAACATGATGGCATACATGGTGCTGGAGCAGTAACTGAGAGCTTTACATCCTGATCTGCAGGAAGTGGGGGGAGGCTTGCCATGGACTTTTGAAACCTCAAAGCCCACCTACAGTGACACACTTCCTCCAACAAGCTCGTACCTTCAAATCCTTCTAATCCTTTCAAATAGTGCCATTACCTGGTAACTAAGCTTTCAAAGATATGAGCCTATGGGGCCCATTCTTATTCACACCACCTCAGTAAGGTAAAATATCAGTGCCCTGGATAAACTGAGGGTCAGAGACCCCTCAATTACAGGAGGAAAAATGGGACTCCTTCTATTGGTTACAACAGATGTGGATCGGAAGCATTCAGATTTGTAATTCTCTTGCCTTGATTTCCTAAGTGCTGAGGTATAGCATGCATTAGCATCCTAACCATACTTACTGTGCTTTTGAAGCTGATGACCACCTTGACTTCTATTTCTAAAATGACTTGGTCAACTTCCATTTTTAGGTATTCAGTCTAGGACTTTTTCCTAGGCTCCAGACTTTTATACCCAGCTGCTGCTACATAAAGAAACTCAACTGTTTGGCCCGCCAACACTTCTTTCTATATTCTTTACCTCTAAGTGGGGAGTGGAGCCATCTTGACTCCTCCTTCTTCTCACTGACCACATTTAGCCTTCCATCAAGTCCAGCTTCATCAGCAGCTATTGCTCCAGAATCTCTCCCCTCCTTGCAGGTTCTTGTAATTATAATTCTGCTGGCCTGTCCTGTTACCTGGTAACCTGTCCCTTTAGGAGACAATCTCTGGCCACCCCTAGTCACCCCATTCCTGAGTCAAGCTGATCTCGTGCCTCCTCTCCACCTCTTTCTCTTTCTGTCTATCCTTCTTCTGAAGAGGCAACCTCTACCTCTTCTTCCCCCTTCTCCCCTCTCTCTTTGCTTTCATTGTAATCCTCTGTAAAATAAAAAAGCAGATCACAGTGTAATCCAGGTGTGACCCACAGCTTCACATGAGACTCCCCCACCACACCCTGGCCTCCTTGACTTTCCTTAACTGTGGAGGGAGATTCTACAACTCCTTTCCTGCATCTCTCTTGATTCTAAAGCCAGAGCCACATGTCTGAAAGTGTCAATTTTTTCTGATTGGTGCGACTGGAAACTGGTCCCCATCTCCATTTGCATAAGTTTCTCTTGTTGTTTAGGCCTAGGAAACCCCTCAGACCTTACCTTTCACTGGCTGAAAGGTTAGCTAGGTGGGGTCTTACCCTGAAGTGACTACTTACTTTATTCCATGTTGAATCAGACCTTTCTTTAAGCTTCTCATCTGCTTGTACACAGAACTTGGCTCCAGCATTACATTTCCTGGTGTTCTTTTTCTCCACAAATTGTACACGTTGTATTTCTCTTTGCCCTCCTTTCTCCTTTATGCTATAGCTCTGCATAAGCATGTAGTAATCACAGGACACGGTCAATACTAGCCTGCCTTGAAATTGTCTCTGCCACTGACATTAACCCAAAACTCTTCAATTTAGCTCCAGGCAGATTCAAGGGCAAAAAAACAGCGACATCCTTTGCCAAAATACCACAAGAATGGTCTCTAGGCCACTGGCTAATATTCTTCCCCTGTGAGACCTCTTGAGCAGGACTTCAAGTCCAAATCTCCCTCAGCACTATTGTCTTCCATGATCCTCCTAGGCTGGCCCATTAAAGCATTCAGCTGTGTTCTAGTCCAAAATCCCAACGTCATCCATATTCCTTCAAACAGCAACAGGCCTGCCACAACTGATACCCCAAATCCTGGTAGCAACTTCTGATTTAGCTACCATTCATTCGCTGTGAAGAGACAGGCTTGTTTCTGCCTAGCCACGCCCACATATGCCCTTATAAACTATTTACACTATTTTTTTACATTTATTAATCTCAGACATTGTTGTGAAGAGACACCATGACCACAGCAACCCTTTTTTTGTTGTTTGTTTCTTTCTCAAGATAGGATTTCTCTATGTAACAGCCCTAACTGTCCTGGAACTTGCTCTGTTTACCAGGATGGCCTTGAACTCACAGAAAAGTGCCTGCCTCTGCCTCCTGAGTGCTGAGATTAAAGGTGTACCACCACCGCCTGGCTCCAAAAGAAAGCATTTAACTGAGGGCTTACTTATGGTTTAGGGAGTTAGTTCGTTGTCATCATGACAGGAAGTATTGCAGCAGGCAGGTGTGGATTGGAGAAGTAGCTGAGCACCAGGAGAGAGGGAGAGAGAGAGAGAGAGAGAGAGAGAGAGAGAGAGAGAGAGACTGGACCTGCAGTGGGTGTTTGAAGGCCACATCTCCCAATCTTTCCCAAACAGTTCCATTTTCTGGTGACTAAACATTCAAATACGTGAGCCTATGGAGAACATTCTCATTCAAACCACCACGGCTTTCCCAGGCATCCTTCCCAATGTAGGTATCTTTTTTAGCTGTTACCAAGAGCCTGGGTCTTCTCTGGACCTCACACTTACCTCCCACATCAGTCTTCCTAACGGGTCTGTCAACATGTCAAAGTAGAAAACAGCTCCTTTTTGCTAAGGAGCAACCTTGCAATGGGGAGACCATGGACTTTCAATTCACCCAGCCTGTGGCTGAAGCCAGACCTGGGGTGATACATTTGGACAAGATCCTCGTCTTAAGGTCTCTGCCTCATCAGCTATAAAGCTCACACTTCCTCGTAAGCTATTCTGAGCAACAGTCTGAAGCATCTGGCAGCGAACCTGACCATCTCTGATGCATAAAAGTGGCAGATGAAGAAAGAGCAGGAAGAAAGGCACACATTGGCTTATGGGCTTGTGGTCAATCATGAGCAGGGTGTGATTTGGGTCACCATGGCCTTGGCAGAGAGATGACAGAGCTAGGTGGAGACATGGTTGGATTGTTGCTCTAGAGAAGAAATGTTCTCTCTGAGCAGGAGCCAGGCCACTTGCTAATATTCTAGCTAGTGGTCCTGGGTGCTATAAGAAAACCGGTTGAGCAAGCAAGCCATGGAGTGTAAACCAGCAAACAGTGTCCCTCCATGGCCTTGGCTTAGTTCCTGCCTCCTTGCTCCTGCCCTAACGTCCCTCCATGGGACATGTAAAATGAAATAGACCCCCCCCCCCAAGTTACTTCTAGTCCTGGTATTTTGTCACAGCAATGAAATCCCTAAGACAAGGACTAAATTAAAAATGTTGAGTAATAGCCTTAATATGGAAAGAGAAAATTTGGGCATACAGCTCAGTGGTAAAGCCTGCGTCTGGCATGTATGAAATCCTGGTTCCTTCCACAGAAAGTTAACAACAAGTCAGGGGACGTATATCTGAAAACTGCTTGGATTTTACTCTGTGGATTTCCTAAAACTATGCTAGCATATATTAATTGAGCAAAGGGACTTCATATTTCCCTTCTATACATGCTCACAAATGAACTTTGGCCTTATTCACCCTCCCATTACTCCTTGGTTTACCACATACTCTGTGAATTTCTAGAACCTGCATATGTGTTCTTTAACGATCATTTCACAAAGAATGGGTCCTCCAAGGAGTGACTGTATGATGTGGCTCTCAGTAAACGCTGACATTCTTTTCTATGTCCCTGTCTCTCACTTGGTCCTGAAATGTCTGATCAAGAAAACATGATAAAAAATTATTGCTATCGAGGGACTTGGGGTATGTTCAGTTGGTAGAGTGCTTGCCTAGCATGCAGTAAGCCCTGGGTTCAACTCCTAATACTAATAAAACTGCATGGTGGTGCAAGCTTGTAGTCTTATTATCTGGGAGGTGGAGGCAGGAGGAGTAGAAGCTGAAGGACATCCTTGGCTGCCCAGTGAGCTTCAGCCCATCCTGGGCTGCAAGAGACCCTGCTCTAAAGATACAGCAGCAACAACAACAGGAAGAGTTGTTGGTAGTGAGTCTGTACAATGCAAGCAGCATCTTTTCAGCTCCGGCTGAAAGGGATTTTAAAAAATGATTGCCATAAGTCTCTAAAATGTATGGAATTAATATCATCAGTGTATAGGTCTGTAAGCTAAATGACAATCCAATGAAATATACGACTGAAGTCTATGAATTCCTGACCACTGTGTGTCCCTACACACATGCTTTCCTACCACCTTCCACCAAAACAGTTCTTTACAAAAATGAAACCTTTGGAGCTGGAGAGATGGCTCAGTGGTTAAGAGCATGGACTGCTCTTCCAGAGGACCTGGGTTCAATTCCCAGGACTCACACAGCAGCTCACAACTGTCTGTAACTCCAGCCCTAGAAGATCCAACACCCTTCTCCGGCCTCTGTGAGCACTACACACACATGTGATACGCAGGCATACATGCAGGCAAAACACCCATACACATAAAAGTAAAACTAAAAAAGAAAAGGAAAGAAAGCTTTGTGTCAGTGGAATATTTTCCTTTCCGAAAACTGGGAAATTTTAAAAAGTGGTTCATGAACTTCCTGGAAATTACCTAATTGTAAAAAGACTCAAGACCATTCCCTCTGGACAAAGAGTGACAACTAATTTAATTCAATCTTCTCTTCCTTGGAAATTAACAGTTCATGTCTCTACTGATTTA
The DNA here is from genome assembly GCF_000317375.1 of Microtus ochrogaster. Taxonomy (NCBI): domain Eukaryota; kingdom Metazoa; phylum Chordata; class Mammalia; order Rodentia; family Cricetidae; genus Microtus; species Microtus ochrogaster. The sequence goes on from NC_022018.1 coordinate 7,858,816, forward strand.
ACACCCTGTTCCTGTGATTCAGTGGGGGGTTCACACAAATAATGAGGACAGGATGCCCCAGGATTATTTAACCCTGCCAGTCCTCAGCTCTAGTAGGTTTCCCTAAACAGTAGCAACCCTATTACAAGGAAAACTCCAGTATAGAGAGAAACCAGCATCTATACTTCCTCCTGTAGCTTAAACACATGGTGGCAGGGGTGGGGGGTAGGGGGTAGGGGATGGAGGATGGGGGGAGCAGCTCAGTGGTGGAACACTAGCACCAGCTGTGTGAGGCTCTAAATTCAATCCCCACAACCACAAAAACAACAAGGACCACTGACAATCTCCTTCAAACAGAGGATTTTAGACTATATTGTTGCCTGTGCTTCTGAAACCTCAGCTATTCTTAAAACAACAATGACAACAACAACAACAAAAACCCACAATGTATTAGGACAATAAGCAAGAGCCAGGGCAGGGAGGAGAAAGAAGGAAAATTGCTGCAGGCCCAGATTCTCTTTCCAGAGCCCTTGACTCTGCCTCAGGAGTGGCTAGAGCTGTGTTTACTCAAGGAGATACCATCTTGCTGTGGGTAGAGATTGTGACAGTGGCCTAAATTAGGCACCATGATTTCAGCCTTGGGACAAGGAGGAGAGAGGAAGGGAGGGAGGGAGGGGGAGGGAGGGGGAGGGAAGGAGGAAGGGAGGGAGGGAGACTGAAGTGTTTGTTTAAAGAACAGTAAATGGAGCGTGGAATCGATCAATACATTAATTTGAGGATTCTTCCTCTCACCCAGAGTGAGGAAGACACTGTGGCCTTTATCTTCTGACATTTTAAGAACAAGGAGAAGTCTTCTAAGCTGTGGAAAGAGCTTATAGTTTTCTATGAGCATGTGGAACTGGCGAAACAGAAGGTGACTAGGCAGGAGTGTGGATGCTGAGGGAACAGGGCCCCCTGACCCACACCATACTGAGACAGTGTTTCCATGTCATCAGAGAGCACAGGCAACTGAAGTCTGTCTCTGGAATCCTCCTTGCCACTCCTATACTCTCTGGAGAGCATCCCTGTGTGAGCTGCTGCCTCCCCACCTGGGCCTTGCCTTCTCTATTTTTAGTTCCTTCTCTCATTTAAATTCTGCATGGGGTAAAGGAAAAGAACATTGTTCTGCCCCCATGGCATAATTTTGAGGACTTTTTTTTGTTTGTATAGAGTAGGGAGTGGGTAGGGTTTGAGATGATGTCTCAGGTAGCCCAGGCTGGTCTCAAACTCTGTGGCTGAGGTTAGCCTTGAACTTCTTGATCCTCCTGACTCCACCTCCCAAGAGCTAGGAAACAAGTATACACTGCCACACCCAGCTCATTTTATTTCTTGGAGTCTCAGTTTTTCCCTTTAATTCACGCAGTGATCCTGGCGAGCATGACATGTATTGCTATGACGAGCGTGAACGCATTAGAACCCATTTTACTAGGAGCACAGCACATGCGGATGCCCTGATGGACCAACGAGTAATGCAGGCATCCAAAGCCCCGTGTGGAGTGAGGAAGCAGACTAAACATATGTGTAACTTTCTGGAGACACACGGACAGTTCATGGCTGCATAAGGATTTCAATTCTGCCTTCTCTCTCGTGGCAAGGGGTGGATTTCAGAGCAGCACACGGCTTCTCTGGAAATGTGGGTCAGCAGAAGAGAGTTCTATCAGGCTTGGACTAAAGCACAGTGCCCTCTGCTCTCAGACAGATTAGAATGTGCCAAGAACCATAATTTACAGATTGAAAAACTCTGGACAGTCAATGTGCACAGAACTGCAATTCTTTCTAGGCCAAATGCACTTTGATAGGACCTAGATTTTCAAAGCTCACTTCCCAGAAGCCCCACCCCAAGCTCTGCTTCCATATGCTTTATGCTTTCTTTCCCCTAATCTCAGATGATGACAAAGGCTTATTATTTTGTCATATTGTATGAATGCATGTTTCTACCTCTGTTTAAGACATTTTGTATATTGATAAAATTTTAAGATATATCTATCATATTACACTATACATTTCTACCTCTGATCAAAATACTTATACATTGTTTATATTTTGAGGTCATTGTCCTCATTTGCTGCACAGTTATTTAAAGATTGTTTAATATTCTAATATGAAGCCTTAGTCTTTAAGATATACAGGTATTAATTAAGAATTATAGGTCAATAGGCATCTTTGTTTGTCATACTTATAGTATCATCTAAGATTTTATTTAGGGCTGGAGATATGGCTCAGTGGTTAAGAGCACTGGCTGCTCTTCCGGAGGTCCTGAGTTCAATTCCCAGAAACCACATGATGGCTCACAACCATCTGTTAATGATATCTAGTACCCTCTTCTGGCATGCGGGCATACATGGAGGCAGAATGCCGTATACATAATAAATAAATAAATATTAAAAGAAGAAGAAGATTTTGTTTAAATGAATTATTAGATCAGACATTATCCCAACAGTGGGTCATAGATTGGAAATGTCTCCTAACAATCATTGAAAGTAATTAAGAATCTGGAATCAGCCTCTCCTAATTGGTGCTTTTTGTGTTCTAATTTTCTGTAAACCTATTTTATAACCATCTAAGGTAATTGATAAAAATCTCCTCTTTGTACTTTTTTCAGGAGCAATTTGTAATCCCCATTGAAGTAAAACTTTTTTTTTTTTTTTGGTTTTTCAAGACAGGGTTTCTCTGTGGTTTTGGAGCCTGTCCTGGAACTAGCTCTTGTAGACCAGGCTCGTCTCGAACTCACAGAGATCCGCCTGCCTCTGCCTCCCGAGTTTACTTCTTAAATATTCTTTCAAAAGTATCTACATTTGAATCAGATAGTAAAATGCCATCCATGTAATGGTAAATTATAGATTTAGGAGATTGTTTACATATTTTTTCCAATGGCTGACTGACAAAATATTGGTATAGGGTGAGGCTATTGAACATTCCCTGTGGGAGGATGGTCCATTGTTATCTCCTAGGAGGATGAGAATTCTTTCTTTCTTTCTTTCTTTTTTTTTTAAGAAACCCTGTCTCTAAATATTTATTTATTTATTTATTTATTTATTTATTTATTTATTATGTATACAATATTCTGTCTGTGTGTATGTCTGTAGGCCAGAAGAGGGCACCAGACCTCATTAAAGATGGTTGTGAGCCACCATGTGGTTGCTGGGAATTGAACTCAGAACCTTTGGAAGAGCAGGCAATGCTCTTAACCACTGAGCCATCTCTCTAGCCCCGAGAATTATTGTAATAACTCTGTGAAGGCAAATTTTTCTCTGTCCTTTTCTTTTAAAGATATAGTAAAGAGACAATCTTTTAAATCAATAATTATAAGAGGCCATCCTATAGGTAATAGGGAAGACAAAGGAATTCCAGATTGCAGAGGGCCCATTGGTTGAATCACCTTGTTGACAGCTCTTGGATCTGTCACAATTCTCCATTTTTCAGATTTCTTTTTAACAATAAATACAGGAGAATTTCAAGGGCTGGTTGATTCTTCAATATGGTGAGCATCTCGTTGCTCCTGTACCAGCTGTTGTAAAGCCTGACATTTCTCTTCTGTTAAAGGCCGCTGTTTAACCCATATGGGCTTCTCAGTTATCCATTTTAAAGGTAGAGCCATTGGTACCTCTGACAGTTTACTAATTGATTTATGTTTTTGTACAGCCAGAATGGCCGGTAACCTTTTTTAATGGTACCTTATAATATCCTTCCCAAAAATATGAGTTTCTGGGACTGTAGGAATGTTAATCTGGGTATTCCACTGTTGTAGCAGGTCACGACCCCATAAAGTCACTGTGATATTAGCCATATATGGCCTCAGCCTTCACTTCTGTCCTTCTGACCTATGCATTCACCCCATCTTGTGCTTTGTTTCACTTGAGAGAGGGTTCCAATTCCTAGGAATTGAATGCCTGCCTCTTGAAGAGGCCAATTTGGATGCCAAGATTCTGGAGTAATGATAGTTACATCCATACCTGTGTCCAGTAATCCTTCAATTACAATGTTACTTATATGCACTTAGTTTTGGTCTTTGATCATTTATAAAAGTCTGTCAAAATATGCATTTCCTATTGGAATTTTTGCTTCATCCTCCATATTTATTCCATAATCCAGAACAACATTGTTTTGTACAGCAGGCACTGATTTTTTAATTTTCTTAGTCCTCCACAATGACTGGGAATGACTGGACCACATTTGACCTGGGGGTCTGAGAGAGGCCCCCCAAGGAGTTTCCCGATGATATCTAGTTGCCTTGTCTGTATTTTGTTGAGCTAAATTCATTGGTCAAATATTAGCCTTTGCCACATTTTGTATATAATCCAGAAGATTGAGATCTTCTATTTTTTGCCATTCCCAGAGGAGACATTATTCCTAGGAATTCTTTGTCTATAATCTCTTCTTAGATGTCCTATTCTACCACAATTAAAACATTTAGCATTTTGATGTCTTCTCATACCTTTGGAGATTTCTTCTCCAACTCAAGCCGCAGCATTATAGTCAAATGTCTCAATGTTCACTGTATGCAGGATCCATTCATCCACTGGTATTGATCTGACCTTTAAAGACCCAAGTATCTTTATGCATTCTAAGTTGGCATTTTCAATAGCCAGAGATTTAATAAGTACTCATCTGGCTTCTGGATCTATCACTCCTATTTGTACAACCTTAGTTAATCTTTGTAAAAAGTCACTGAAGTGTTCTCTTTGACCTTGTTTAACCCTGGCATATGATTCAATTTTTGTTCTTAGTTCTGAATCCTGTCCCGAACATTTAAGGCTGCTGTGTGGCATAGGGACAAGTTTGGTTCTTCATAAAGTGCTTGATCCCGTCGATCAGCATAAGTGCCCTCTCCAAGATTGATCTTGGAAGCCTCAAATCCTTTGGCTCTTCTCTGTTATTCTAAAATTTTTGCCTCTTCTCACCAATAGCATTTTAATAGTAATTGTGGTCTGTCTTCAAGGACTGCTGAGACTAATTTAAGCCAATTGTATGGAGTGGCCTTATTGCTTGAAGCCCATGCCTTTACCATCTCTCTTACAAATGGTAAATGCAAGCTATAAGATACTACTGCTTGCTTAATTTCCTTTGGATAATTCATACCTATAGGTTTCCATTACATTCTTTGAATCCTTTTGGGTATTTAGCACTTCATGGTTTGTCAGAGGTGATTACAAGGTAAGTAGCTAAAACTCTTGGTAAGTCTTTTCTGACTCTGAGAAGCATGGGCAATGTTAAATTCTTTCCTTGTACCTTCTCTCCCTGCTCATCAGTTCTCATAATTTCCTTAATTATTTCAAATCTTTTTACCACTATTTTTGTAAAACCTGAACCTCTTGACCTGTGAATATTTCTAATGATTTCATTGACTCAAATAACCTCTGATCCTCATTCTGCACATATGATTCCGAGGTATGAAATTTTCCCATTAAGGATAATTTCTCATCCTTGGATATTATTTGGATGGCATGTAGAGTGCCTTCCTAGAGAGATACTCTCTCTGCTAACTTATCATAACTTTTTAACAGATTTTGATTGTCAATTTCAACAGTATGGATTTTTTCAGATATTTTCTCAACACCCTTTTTAAGGTTTCATGACCCATTGACAAGGACTGAATTTTGTCTGTCAAGTTGTTCTTATCTTCTTCAATGGTACTATTTTTTTCAACTAACTTTTAATTTTCAATGGTAGAAATCCTGTCAGCTATTAATTATTAGTCTGTAAAGACTGTATCATTTCTAAAAGTGCCTCATTCTTGACTCTGGTATCAAGACATCTTTTTAAGGATACAATATGGAGGAGAAACTAAGTCCCAATACGAAGAAAATGGATGTATCAGAAAAATCACACAAGCCTTGCAGAATACTATCCATAGTGTATGCAAAAAGGTTATGAAATTCCTGGGTGGTGATATTGACTGTCATTATATAACTTTCTAATTTATTGATTTACTTATTAATCAAATGAATGTACCTCATTATGGGTTTTCAGTAAATTGTTGTAGGTGTAATATCTTTATTGGCCAGTAGTTGTGGTTGTGGGTGCACGTTGTCAGTAGTGGAAAGGCAAGTTTTAGTACCTGAACTATCTGGGACTTAATTAATTAATTAAGAATAGTACGAAGAATTGAGTTGGCCAGAATATCAAGGAACCCAAAACTTGCTGGCAGCTGTGAGCCCTGAGTGGGTCGTCTGCAGATAGGATGTGGCAGAAATTCCAGTGGGAGAAAAGCTTGGGTGGGTGGGTGAGCCTCAGGGCCTAGGCACCTGCTGGAGAAGCTGCAGGATGCCGCAGGTGAAAAGTGTGTCTGGGTGGGTTGGGGAGAACAGCAGGGGGGAGGGGTGGAGTGTGCGTGGACCCTTTTGGGCTGGTTCCAGTAGGCGTGGACTCATGCCTCACGTGGGCGGGCATCAGATATAGATGAATATAATAAAGTAGTCCCACACTAGCTCAGAATTGAATATAATAAAGTGTTCTTTATTTAGGGGTAGACTCACTGATCAACAGTCCTCTGCACGAGCAGGGAACAGGAACCTAATCTAGCAGCTAAGAGAAAGAGAGAGGGCGGGAGGGGAAGAGCAGGCACGTTTCTACATCTTGTTTTTATAGTACCCCCAAGACCATGTCCAATGTGGTCCAGCATCTCAAAGGTCATTGGTTGAAGGAGTTCCCCCAGCATACAATAAATAAATAAATGTAGTAAACATGCAAAACACTTTCAAACAATATTTTAAAAATTACATTGATCATTTATTAAAAGTACTTGACTTAGCCAGGCATGGTGACACATACCTTTAATCACAACACTAGGGACGCAGAGGCAGGCAGATCTCTGTGAGTTTGAGACTAGCCTGGTGTACAAGAGCTAGTTCCAGGACAGGATCCAAAGTTACAGAGAAACCCTGTTTCAAAAACAAAACAAACAAACAAAAAAGTACTTGACTTTTTTGTTTGTTTGTTTTTGGTCTGGAGTAGGCTGCAAATTTTTGGGGACCTCAACCATCTTTCAGACTAAAGAAAGATTCCATACAGCATGGCTATGACTGGTATGATATGTTCAGTAGTGGCCAATAGGTAATTATTATTTAACTGATGAACTGATTGACAAATTTCATAAGATAGATTCACCAATTAACTATACAATGGGCAGAATCTTAAAATAGTCACTATGATTTCTATCCCCCCGTTTGACAACCAGACATGACCAGCAAATGCTACAATGAGATTTTGCATGTAATTATAATCTCACATTAGTTAGCCTTAAGGTGTGGGCAGCCCTTTAAAGGTAGACAGTTTTCTGCTTATACCCAAAGAAGATACAGGCTAAAAAGGTGCAGAAGTCTCCGTGGACTCAGGCTAGCTTTGGGGATGGAGGAGAGCACCTGATATATAGGTGACTTGTAGAACAGAGGACTGTCTTCAAATGATAGTCAGCTAATGGGAATTAGAACATCAACCGGGGTCTGGAGAGATGGCTCAGCAGTTAAGAGCCCTGGCTCCTCTTCCAGAGGTCCTGAGTTCAATTCCCAGCAACCACATGGTGGTTCACAACCATCTGTACTGAGATCTGGCGCCCTGCTCTGGCGTGCGGGCATACATCGAGGCAGAATGTTGTATACATAATAAATAAATAAATAAATATTAAAAAAATAGAACATCAACCTCAGTGAGTTAGATTCTAGTAACAACCTAAATAAAACGGGAAGAACTCTTTTTCCCCTGCATGCTTCCAAATAAGAACTCAGTCTGGTCCATACTTTGCTTATAGTCCTGAGAGATTCTCTGCAGAGAGACTGGATGAGCTCAGACTCTGCTTCATAGAATCATGAGCTAAGAAGTAACAGCCATTCAGAACCATAAGTCTGTGGCTATTTGTGATGTACCGCCATAACCAGTTGTCTGTAGATGTGACAGATCACCTGACATTAACCAGTCCTCTACAGCTGTGACAGATCTCCCAACACTAACTAGTCCTCTGTAGCTGTGCTGTGACAGATCACCTGACACTAACCAGTCTTCTGTAGTTGTGACAGATCAACCGACACTAACCAGTCCCCTGTAGCTGTGACAGATCACCCAACACTAACAATTTAAAAGAAGGAAAGTTTATTTCGGCTCATGGCTCCAAAGGTCTCAGTCCATGGCTGGTGTGACTCCATCGCTGTGGGCCTGGGGTGAGGCAGCACCTTATGATGGGGGCAATGGTGAAGTCAAGCTACTCTCATCAGAGTAACAGGAAACAGAGAGATACAGAGAACTAGGGGGTAGAGACCACCACGGACAATATATACCCTTCAAAATACTCCCTAAATAACAACCTACTTTCTCCATAACGCCCAGGCCTCATTTCCACCATAATACCACAAGTTATAAATTTGTATTGTTTCAGTGATAATGTCACAGCCTTCATGATCCAGTCACTTCCCCACAGCCTGCCTTCGAGCGGTAGTGAGACCTTTGGGGAGATACATCATAGCCAACCGCAACACAGATGTACAGCTCCAGGTCATGTGCTAATCCTCTGTCTATGTTTCTCTTTACTTCTAGTGTTTTGTTCATGCTTCATGCCCAGTGCTAAGGATGGATTTCAGGGCTTCGTGCTTAGTAGGCTGAGTTACACCGTGCAGCTACACTTCTAGATGGCTTCTAAAAGATTGTTTGTTTGTTTGTTTGTTTGTTTTATTGTTCTAGAGACAGGGGCTGGACAGATGGCTCAGCAGTTAGGAGAGCATACCCTTCTTGTGGAGGACCTAAGTTCTGTGCCCAGTACCAGTTCAGGCAGTTCATAACCACTTATAACTCTAGTTCAGAGCCGGGCGGTGGTGGCGCACGCCTTTAATCCTAGCACTTGGGAGGCAGAGGCAGGCGGATCTTTGTGAGTTCGAGACCAGCCTGGTCTACAAGAGCTAGTTCCAGGACAGGCTCCAAAACCACAGAGAAACCCTGTCTCGAAAAACCAAAAAAAAAAAAAATAATAACTCTAGTTCAAAGAAGAGCTGATACCTCTGGACCCCAAGGACACTTGAACTAAGTGCATATACCACATTGATGGGCATGCATACACAATACACATACAAATGCACACATAATTAAAAATAAAAAATAAATATTGCTTTTTTTCCTTTTCTTTCTTTGTTCCTATGAGACAGTGTCTCTCTACATAGCCCTGGCTGTTCTGGAACTCATAAAGATCCTCCTGCCTCTGCCTCCTGAGTGCTGGGATTATAAAGTCAAGGGCCACCATATCCAGCAAAAACAAACAAATAAATCTTAAAAAAATCTTGAATCATGGGTCAATGAGACAGCTCAGAAATAAAAGCACTTTCTGTGAAACCTGGCAGCCTCACCGAACCCTCAAAGACCATGTAAGGTAACAGTGAAGAGCTGCAGCACAGAATGGTCCTCTGACCTCCAGTCGGGTGCTGTGGCAGGCGTAACCCCCTCCTCCAATAATAATAGCTTTTAGATCATATATATTTATTTTATTCTGTATGTATGAGTGTTTTGCCTGCATGAATGTATGTGTACCACATGTATACCTGGTACCCAAGAAGGCCAGAAAACAGCAATGGATCCCCTGGAAATGAAATTATGTTTGGTTGTGAGCTACTTTGTGGTGTCAGGGAACAAACCTGGGCTGTGGAATAGTTCTTCTGTACGCTGTATAAGTTACGTTGTAATTGGTTTAATGAAGAAGCTGATTGATCAATAGCTGGACAGGATAAGGTTAGGCAGGAAAACCAGACTAAGGACACTGGGAAGAAGTAGGGAGTCAGAGGAGACTCCAGCCAGACATGGAGAGGAAATAGGAGGTACAAGATGAAAGAGAGGCAACACCATGTGGCAAAATGTAGACTAATATAAATGGATTAATTTAAGTTATAAGAGAGAGTTAGTAATAAGCCTGAGCTATCAGCCCAGCATTTATAATCAATATTGAGTCTCTGTGTCAGTTATTTGGGAACTGGTGGGCAGGAAAAAAAAAAAGTCTACCTCAAAACTTAAGTTCCCTGCAGGATTGAGTGCTTTTAGTTGCTGAGTCATTTCTCCAGCCCGATTTTTTTTTTTTTTTTTTTTTTTTACAAATTGTAGAGTCAGGGACACAAGGCTGAAAAGATTGCATGACATGTGAGAAGCTTCAACTTCTACCACCAGCTCTGCAAAACTATTAAACAAAGCTTTAAATTCACACACCACATATTGTGTGGCTCTCTATGCCCAGAGCTTGTTTTATTCCCTCAAGATGGTCTGCTCTTGATGACAAGAACCAAACCTTAACCGTGCCTGCTTCCAAGAGTTTGAGAGTATGGGAGAGGTGATGTACATACATGAATAATCCCCAAAATTGGGAGGCTAAGGCAGAAGAATTCTAAATTTGAGACCAGCCCAGGTTATATAGAAAGACCCTATCTTAAACCAAGCAAACCAGGCTGGGCAGTGGTGGTACATGCTTTTAATCCCAGCACCTGGGAGGCAGAAGCAGGCAGGTCTTTGGGTTCGAGGTCAGCCTGATCTACAGGGTGAGTTCCAGAATAGCCAGGGCTACACAGAGAAATGATGTCTTGAAAAACCAAAGAGAGAGAAAGAGAGAGAGAGAGAGAAAGAGAGCGAGAGAGAGAGAAAGAGAGAGAGAGGAAAACAACAAACAAAAACAAGCAAACTGTCTAATTACCTAACTAACAATTATACTGAACCAACACATAAAAGAGTGAGTTGTATGTGTTAAGTTATTGTATCCTCAAATGTTAATACTATTAATTGATGATATCAATATCCGCTTTACAGCTGAGGAGAGAGCTGGCTTACAAATTCTCCCAAAAGTACAAAGGTGGTGTGTGGTGGGTACCTCAGTGCTTTTTGAGGAGAGTGTACGACTTTTGCCAATTTCAAAACAAAACAGAACAAACAAACAAAAAAGCAAAAATAAAAAAAGATGGAAATTTGGGGAAGACTAAAGTCCCAGGGAGCCATGTAAAAGCCAGCCACCCTCAGCTGGGGCAACCACTCAGCCCCCTGCAGACTGGTTCTCACCCAACATAGCAACAAAGGCAAAACAATGCCCCTTTCACGTCTGAGGAGGAAACTCCAATCCCGAATCTATTCAAGCTAGAGTAGCCTGAAAGGTGAAAGCTAAGTTTGTCAACGAAAAGTACTCTTTCTCCCATTCTACTCAGAACAGTGTCAAACTGTGGAAAGAAACGGGAATCTGTGGAAAAGCTGAGCAGAATAAAAGAACAGAAATGGAATCCACCTTCATGTCTAACCACTGCAGGCGCATGAACACATCCCACCAGCGAGCCGTGTGGGCTCTCGCGGACTCCTTTTAAAATAGCCACCCGTAGCCGCAGAAGGTGAAACACGGCACCGACATTTGAACAGCTTCAGAGGCTAGGCTGTATCACACCATTCATGGTCAAAGATGCGTCCTGGACAGTGTGCTGCTTAGTTCAGTGCCGGCTGGCGAGAACTCTGGTAAGAGCTCTGATTTGCGTCATACTTTGGTGGTCAGCCCGATCTGATCCAGAGTCACGTCGGATTCTCAAAACAGCCCTGTGAGACCAATAGGACTGGTATTATTAGCCCCATTCTGCAGATAGGAAACTATTTTTAGGTAAGTAGGACAAAGTATCATTGCCATCCTCATTTTATGAATGAGGAGACTCATTTTATACAAGCAGTGCGCTGTAAATAGCGACGGAAGGAATGTAGACCCGTAGAAGGTGCCCGAAAATTCGGAAACTGTTTAAAACTGGGAAGCAAAGGGGCACGGTATATAGCTGGGACATTCAAGGAGAGAGCAGGTTTATCACTGCTTTATATTTTATCACGCTTTCATAAACTGTGTTTAGGCTATTGAGACACTAGCCATCCAAGTCTTGGTATGTACGGGAATGATTGACAGGTCTGACCCTTACACAGCTCCAGGCGATATCATTCACATGGAGATGATGTCATTCCTGTAGCGTTGGTTAAGAGTGGTAGGTGTTCCTTAGACTTGGCAGAGTCCTGACCCTAAATCAGAGGTGTTGCGTAATGAGCAGACGTCAACCACATAGATCTCAGGCTTTGTCGCAAGGTCCCCTCATCCGTGTCACCTGTCACCTTCTCCTGTAACTTCTGTCCTAATCGCCCTTTCTGTGTATTCTAGATTTTGATATTTGCTTATATTCTATTTTAACTGTGTCTTTTTATTTTTCTAAGATAGGGTCTTTCTGGTCTCAAACTCCCAGTGATCCTCCTGCCCCAGCCTTCCCAGTGCTGTACCTGGTCTTATAATTCATCTTTCTACATTTGTCTTCTGAGATTCACCTTTGAAGTTTGATACTTTTATATCCTTGCAAAGACTGTAACTCTGGGACAGAAACCATTTCTACATCTTCAATCTTCAAACTTCAAATCTTTCAAACCAGGAGGCAAGCATAGTAGCTAAAATTCAATTTCAATTTGCCTCCAAAAATTCATGTCATTTAGCTGGACATGGTAGCACAGGCCTTTGACTCCAGCGCTCGGGAGGCAAAGGCAGGCAGATCTCTGTACCTATGAGGCCAGCCTGGTCTACAGAGCAAGTCCTAGGACAGCAAGGGCTACATAGAGAGACCCTGTCTCAAAAACCAAAACAAAACAAAAATTGGAGTCATTTCATCTAAATATGGTTAAAAGATCCTAAATACTTCTAGAAATACATCAGCTAGTCCATGAAAAAGTTTTCCTTTTAACGTTACCAATATACTTATTTTTCTTCTCTCTCCCTCCATGTCCCCTTCTGTACTTCCCATTTTTCCTTCCTCAGACAGGGACTTATGTTTCCCAGTCTGGCCTCCTGCGTAGCTGAGAATGACTGGAATTTCTGATCCTCTTACCTTCCATCTCTCCAGTGCTGGGATTACAGGAACGCATCACATTAGGGGTTTACGCGGTACTACGGATCAAACCCCAGGGCCTTATGCATCCTGAAAAAGCCCTATACCAACCGACCTACTTCCTCAGCTTCACTCTGTATATAGTTTCCTGATGTTAGGGCTATTGTTTTAAACTTTTTGCCGAACATCTGAATTCTGTTTGGTGTCATTGTTTCAAGAACTAATTCAAGAACAATGGAAAATTGCATTTTCTAAGAGAGAAAGTGTCATGTGGTTTATCAAACTTAGATAAATATTTTACCTAAGTGTAAGAACTCTAGGGGAAACCTAACTTAATTTAAAAATAAATTTTAAGAAGTTTGTCCAGGGAATTAGAAAACACTATCCTGAGAGAGGTAACCCAGACCCAAAATGACGAATATTATAAGTGGATACCAGCTATAAACAAAGGATATTGAGCCTATAGTTCATGATCCTAGAGAAGCTAAGTAATAAGTTGAACCCCCCCTCCCAAAAAAAAATATATAGATCCACCTAGAAACTGGAAACAGATAAGATCGCCTGTCAAATTGGAAGCATGGAGTTGGGGGGAGAAGGGAGGGTGAAAGAAGAAGATGAGAGCAGAAGGGGAGGGGTGAGGAGAACTTGAGGAAATGGGATAGTTGTGATGGAGGAAGGACAGAGATGAGAGCAAGGAAAGAGATATGCTGATCGAGGGAGCCATTATAGGGTTAGCAAAAACCTGGCTCTAAAGAAATTCCCAGGAATCCACAAGGATGACCCCAACTAATACCCAAAGCAATTAAGGAGAGGGGACCCCATCTTGACTTGCCCTGTAATAAGACTGGTGAATATCTTAAATATCACCATAGAACCTTCATCCAGCAACTGATGGAAACAGAGGCAGAGACACACATCAGAGCACTGGACTGAGCCCCCAAAGTTCAGTTGAAGAGTGGAAGAAATGAGAATATGAGCAAAGAGGTCAAGACCATGAAGGGTTCACCCACTACCAGTCTACCTGAGCTGGTGGGAGCTCACCAACTCTATCCTGACTGGGAAGGAACAAGCATAGGTTCAAACTAATCCCTCTGAATGTGGGTGACAGTTGTATGACTGGGGCAGACTGCAGGGCCACTGGCAGTGGCACCAGGATTTATCCCTACTGCATGTACTGGCTTTTGGGGAATCTATTCTCTTTGGAGGAATACCTTGTTCATCCTAGATATAGTAAGGAGGGCCTTGGACCTTCCATAAAGCAATGTGCTTTATCCTCTCTGAGGATTGGATAAGGGTGGAGTGGGAGGGTACGTAGAGGGGATGGGAGGAGGGAAGGGAGTGGGAACTGGGATTGGTATGTATAATGAAAAAAGATAGTTTGGTTTCTTTAAAAAAAAAAAAATAAGAAAAAGTTTGTCCGAGGTCGGCTTCATTTCTTATGTCTTAGTTACCTGTATGCCTTTGTTAAGGTTATATTTATTTGATCTTTGGTAAAATAAAAAGTTCGTGTCTAACTGGATAAGCAGCACAATTATTTTTGTCAGAGTAATGAAAATGAATGGGTTTCTCCATTTGGGGACGTGGTGCAGTTTTTAGAAGCTCTCAGAAGAAATCATTCAGATAAGGTCACACCAAATAGAAGTTTGGCTCACTGATTAAAAATAGACCAGCTTAGTGACTCAGCAGGTAGCTTGCTGCCATTGCCCATGGATAACATCCTAATTCTCCCTTGTGCTACATCAGAGGAGTGTGGCTTTGTGGGGATTAGCTCATTTGGCTACTAGAAATAAGATCATAGTATATCTGGGGCATTCTGTGAGATGCGGTGACAGGGAGACTATTGCGGGTCAGGTCCTACATAAACACGCATTCCACATACCTAGCTGAGTCCCCTTCTCCGAGGGTGTACATTCTATGTCAATTCTGGTAGAAGTGCAATTAATATTCAAAATAATGATTTGCTTCTTTTAGCACATTGACAATGGCATTACGCTCAAGTCAAAAGTGAGCAGAGGAATCGGGTTACAGAGAGAGCCGAGCTCTGATTTCTAGAGCAAAGCCTGCGCTGTTTTCCCTACGTGACTTTTCTCTACTACACTGCAAAGCTCATTGGAGCACTTGGGACAGAACTTTCCACTTGTAAAAGTGCCCTACTCTTACACCAAGGAGAGGAGAGTGACATACAAGCCAAGTCTCCTGAAACAACCCTGCCAGAGTGAGGCCCCAGCTCACTGTGGGTGGTGCCACCTTCGCGGAGGTGATCCTGGGGTGTAGAAGAAAGCAGGATGAGCAAGTGTCATGAGGAGCAAGCCAATAGGAGGCAGCAGGCTGAGAAGTGACTGGAATTCTGCTTTGATTTTGACCTAATAATCTCTTAAGGTTCCACCTCGGGGCTGGTGACACCTGTCAAACCCAGCATTTGAGAATCTAGAGGCAGGAGAATAGGAAATCCAAAGCCAGCCAGGGCTACATCATGAGACCCTGTCTCAAAATAAAACCAACCAATCAACCAACCAATAAAACAAAACAAAGGTTCCCCCTCTCAGCATTGTGGCATTAACAATAAGCTTCTGACACATAATTTAAAGAGACAATTTAAAATCATAGTACCAGGCCTGGCAAGATGGCTCAGTGGGTTAAGCTTCTTGCTACCAAGCTGGTGTTTGGTTCCTGCTGAGCCTCATATGGTAGAAGTAGAGTAGTGACTCCTGCAAGTTGTCCTTTACATGAGAAAACACAAACACACACACGGACACACACACACACACACACACACACACTCATACAGATATGTACATGCCTGTATAGTGCATATACCTACACACAAACACATACAAACATAAATGCATGTACGAAAGCATGCATGGGCAGGAACATACACACTCAAATAAATAAATACATAAAATGTAAAAAAAGTCCCATAACTGTAACAATAAACATAAAAAAATATATTGGGTTTTAGTTTATTTTGTTTGGCTTCATCTTATGAAACAAGGTCTCACTATAGAGTCCTGGCTGGTCTGGAACTCTAGGTAGACTAGGCTTGCTTAGAAGTCAGAGAACTGCCTGTTTCTGCCTTACGAGGACACCATCATGAGCAGAGGAAAAAAAGCATAGAGTTAAATCTGTCTATGTAAACATAAACATATGGGGTGAGACAATGAAACCCAGCTCTGCACACACCATCGGGCATGCTAGGAGGTTACACCCCAGTGCTCAAAATAAGTAAATGAAGAGGGAAACAGTTGGTGTAAGTCTGAGACTGCTGGATGATCTTAAGGCCACAATTAGGGTAAAAGCAAGTGTAACCCTTCCACCTATTGCAAGGACAGAAACCCTTCATTTCTCTCTCTTCCTGCGTGATTTATGGCTCTGTCCTTTTCAAAGGGCTGTAAATCCTTTTAATGGCTCCCCAAGCCTCTGGCCAGTGTCCCTACTCAGGATTGTTTTCTGAGGACCTGGGAGTTCTCTCTGAACCGCAATGATGACTCTCCATCCCTCTCACCAGGTCCTGCCGGATGTTTGGGGCTGCCTGCTTTGACATCTGACTCTGAACTGCAGAACCTACCTAACTCTGACCTTGGATTGGATCCATTTAGCCATAAAAAGCATCAGATTGTTTTCTGCCTTTGCAAACCTCTCAGAGAGTTGCCAGCTTGTGTCTCACATTCTTCTGGTTTAATGCTCATTTAGTAATAGGATAGTTTTCTTTCTCTTCCTCTTTGGAGTGAGATATTCGTGGGTTAGAAGATTTTGTTTTTAATTGTGTTTTTCCAGCACTGCTATGGGCTGACCTTCTTTACAGCTGACACAATCGTGCTGAACAGTTTTCAACAAAACCGCTAATCCTCTTCACTTCAAGAAATAACAGAGAATGAGTGTGTGTGATGTGGGGGTGTCTGAGCCAGTGTTCTAGCACTCTGAAGAGACACTATGACCACAGCTCTTCTAAAACAAAGCCTTTAATTGGGACCAGAGATTTAATCCATTGTCGCCATGATGGGGAGCATGGCAGTGCACAGGCAGACAAGGTGCTGGAGAAGGAGCTGAGCGTTTTACCTCCAGATCCACACAGCAGCAAGAAGAGAGGGACACTGGGCCCAGTTTGGGCTTTTGAAACCTCAAAGCCCACCCTCAGGGACACACTTCCTCCAACAAGGCCACACCCAGACGACTATGCTTTCAAATAGATGAGCCTATGGGGTCCACTTTCTTCAAGCCTGTGGGTTGACAGTTTAAACCTCCACCTTCAAATCTGTGCATCTGCTCAGCAGAGCGACCTTGAGCTAACCGATAGAAAATGACACTGGACTTTCTTCAGCCAAAGTGTCCTCACCAGCTTTTCTTGTCTTCAGTTTCTCAACTCTAAAATGGTGGGTTGCTGTGGGAACTCCTTCAGCCAATAGCCTTTAAGACACTAACCCACTTTGGGCGTGGTCTCATGTACTATAAATGCAGATGTAAAGCGTGTGTGTGTGTGTGTGTGTGTGTGTGTGTGTGTGTGTGTGATGGGAGAGGACGTGGAGGGAGGACGGAGAACAACTGTAGTTTACCCCCTAATAAACCTTTG
>NC_022018.1:7877052-7882178 GCF_000317375.1 Microtus ochrogaster
CAATAAAGGAACTCTTATTAACCAACAAGATTATTCTGAAAGAACATTATTTTTATTCCTAAGAAAGTATTTAAATTTCAATTTATTCCTTTGAAATTTAAACTTTCATCATTGGGAAACATTGTAGTTCATAATACTGAGTTTCATAAAAGGTATAATCAATCACAGAGGGCTTGGCGGTACACATCTGTAAGGCCAGCACTTGGGAAGTGGAGGCAGGAGGGTCAGGGGTTTGAGAAAATCCCCAGGTATATACAAAATTTGAGACCAGCCTGGAGTACATGAGATCCTGCCTCAAAAAACAGCAAGAAGTGTCATCATTTTATCTAAACAAAGATATAATTAGAAATAGAAACAAATTTTTTATTTTCCTTCCTTTCTACTTTATTACTGAAGAGCACGGGGGCGGGGAAGGGGCCGCCTTCTACCTTATTACTAAAGGAGGGAGAGAGAGAGAGATCCTTTTGTTAACTCAGCACTACTGTCACGGGGCAGGGGGATCCTTCTACCTTATTACTAAAGGAGAGAGAGAGAAAGAGAGAGAGATCCTTTTGTTAACTCAGCACTACTGTCTCCTCCTGAACAAGTAAGCTTAGCTTTTCTCCCATTAGGATCTCATTCCACACAGGTTTCTCTGTTGACTGCATCGGAGCTACCAAGACATGTCATGTCAGACGATATGATTTTATTTCATTTTTTTTCATGGTTATATGGTATCTAGGAACACAAACGCTCCCCTGATTTACTTAACCACTTTCCATTGATGGTTGGATTACTTCCATACTTGGCCTCGTTTGCACCAGCTGCTGCGTGCCCTTGTAGTGTCCGAGGAGGGGCGCTGGAGAATGGCTGCCCAATTCACACACCCCACAAAGAGCGGATGAACAGGCAGCAGTTTATAACATCACCAATACTCAGTGTCACTTAATGGAATTGCCCCCAATTGGAAAGGCCAATAAGTTACTGGGTTTTTTTTTTTTAATTTGCATTTATTTTTCTTCACGACTCGGGATCTTTTCATATTTTGTGAGCATTGGTATTTATCTTGTTACTTATCTATTTGCACCTTTTCATTTACTGTCCTAGTCTCCCTTTTTCTCCCCATCCCTCTTTTTCTGTCCATCTTCCTTTTCCTCCTCCTTCTTTTCCTTTTTGGAGACACTACAGTCTCCAGAGTTAGCTTAGGACTCTCTTTGTAGCCGCGGCTGGCTTTCAGCTCATGATCTTCTGTCTCCAGAGTATGAGTATTGAGTATTTGTGCCACAATACCTGGCTTATTTCTGTATTTCCTATCATTTATAGCGTAGATCATCGTTTATGTTTTCACTACACTTCAGCTCTACTCATGGAGACTTCTGTTTCCCAGTGTTCTCTTCATACCTGTATAACCCCGTCTGGTTCCTCGACCTTCATCTCTTAGCCTATTTGGGATGCTCCTTATAGATTTCTGCACTCTGCTCCCCTGATTTTTTTTTTCTAGGCAGGAGCTCTCAACCAGTGAGCCACACTTTCAGCCCCTATGCAAATATCAATCTTAGTTATGAAAAATACTGTGATTGAGACGCTAAGAAAAGTCTTGAGGATGTAGAAAGCCATTTATTTAATAACCCAATGATACCTGTTGAAAATCAACTCAGAGCCGGGCGGTGGTGCGCACGCCTTTAATCCCAGCACTCGGGAGGCAGAGGCAGGCGGATCTCTGTGAGTTCGAGGCCAGCCTGGTCTACAAGAGTTAGTGCCAGGACAGGCTCCAAAGCTACAGAGAAACCCTGTCTCGAAAAACCAAAAAAAAAAAAAAAGAAAAGAAAATCAACTCAGAAATGATGCTGAGAAGTTCAGAGCCCATTTCTCAGCTTCTAAGTGAGCGTCCATATTAGCTCAATGGTAACGTGGGGACCTGAGATCAGGGAGTTGATGGTCCCATGAATGAGCCATCTTGGTTGAGATTCAGGGCATCGGTAAGTCTTTTGTAGATGCTGTGATAAACGGTGGGGCCACACTTAGTGACTAACATAGCCAAAGTCCGAGGGAGATTACACTCTAATGGAGGTGGAACACAGCTCTCACCAACAGATAACACACACTTTCGGTCAAGAAAAGAGTTGACAGAAAACAGAGAGAGAGAGAGGGTGGTGGTCTTTTAGGTAGGGTAGTCAGTGAAGGCTTCTGTGAGAAGGTGGTGTTTAATGACCTATCTGGGAGAAAATGAGATATAAACCTCATCTGAGAGACAGTGTGAGGAACAGTCCTCTAGGAGAAGGAAAGAGAAAGCCATCAGGACACCGGAGAGTGACCTGGACAGTCAAGGGATGAAGAAGGGTAGAGTGGGAAAAGGTCAGCCGAACACTGGGTGGAAATGGGAAGGTCTTGTTGTCGTGGAAATTAACCCATCTATTGTAGGGTCTGGGTGTCTCCAATTGCTTCTATTGTTCTTTGTAATCCTTCCTTCTTCTGGCGGCACGCTGGCCTGTGACAATAGATGTGATGTTGAAGATCCAGGTCCCACCAGCCACTGTTTCCACATAAGACTCACAGTGTCGGATGCCAGTGGCCCGTCTCTTCAGCTTGGCTTTGCCACAGAAGGAGCAAGTGTAGTTGGAATGCTGACTGATTTGATTTTCTTCTCCATTTTCTAGAGAGAGGCATTGTACTGGGTCTCATATTTACTATGGTCCTGTCCTTATTACAGCACTGAGTTGCGTGTATATGAAAACTTTCTAACCAAAAACTATGGGACAGGGAGAGACTCCATGCTACTCTCCCTTGGCATGCATGGGTTCTCTAGTAGAAGAGAGAGTGAGAGACCAGAGCTCTCCAGTCCAGGTATTTGATTTTGTCCCCTGGCAACAACTGGTAATGTCTGGACACACTTGATTTTCACAATGGGAGGGACTGACTTATGGCTTAGTTATAAATAAATGGCCCCTGTCCCCAGACTCTTGCATTTGAATACCTGATCCCTACCTTGTGTTGCTGTTCTGGGACACAGGGACTAGCCTGAAGAAGTGGAGGGTGGGCCTTGATTTTCCCAATCCTGCTTCTAGTCCCAGTTTCTTTGCTTCCTGGCCTGCCCAGATGTGATGTGTATCAGACACACAGTCCAACACCAGGAGACTCTAGCATGCCTTCCCTGCCATGAAGAACTCTCACCTCTCAAATTCCGAGAATCAAAAATAAGCCCTTTTCCCCTTACATTGCTTCTGTATGATATTTGGCCACCAGGCAAAAATAGGTAAAGAAATTGGGGTACAACTAAATATTGGGTAGAGGCCAAAGACCCTGAAAAATATCTTACCATGTACAGGACAGCCCCATCACGAAGAATTATCTCATTTCAGATGGCAGCATGGCCTGATGGAGCAACCTTGGGTTTGAGGTAACATGGAAAGAGCTCAAGCAGGACAGATGGTCAGACAGCAGTAGCACTGGGGAAGGAGAACACACGAGTGTGAACACAGGCAGGCTGGGGGGGAGGGGGTATGGGGCTAAAAATGGAGTCATCCCAAGGTGTGAGGGTGAAGGCCAGAGATGTCAGAGGGCACGTGGTGACTTCCTTCTGAGTCTGGAGTGTGAACTGGACACCTTAGTACAGAAGTGAAAATGAGCTTGTAGGGTGTGTGTGTGTGTGTGTGTGTGTGTGTGTGTGTGTGTGTGTGAGTTCAGTCCTTAACCTAAGCACTCAAGGGCCTAAGAGAGAAAGATTACGAGTTTGGTCCTGGGCTACAAGATTCTGCATTAAAAATGAATAATATGTAAAAAAAAATATGCTTATAGGGGTTGGGAAGACAGAAAGTACAGGGACCTTTGCACTGAGTGACAGGCTAAGGATGGGAACCTTAGCAGTGAGTGACAGGCTAAGGATGGGAACCTTAGCAGTGAGTGACAGGCTAAGGATGGGAACCTGGGCACTGAGTGACAGGCTAAGGATGGGAACCTGGGCACTGAGTGACAGGCTAAGGATGGGAACGTGGGCACTGAGTGACAGGCTAAGGATGGGACAAGCATGAGGGTGCTGGAGAAGAGCAGCTGAGGACTGTGAGAATTTTTCATAGGCTGGGAGAGACCGCAGGCCCACCTCTCTAAGACATTGACTTTTGTAAAATCATATGATTTTTTATAGTGTCCCTGCATTTTTGGCATTGATTTCCCCCCAGAACCATCCTATTAACTAACCAGAGCACTGCAAAGTCTCCCCCACCTGCTTAAACGCTCGATAAACCCATCTCAAAGATGCTCTTATTCGCATGTTTTTAAATTGCTGCTTCATCAAATCCTTAAATCCTATAAATCCCAAACACATTCTCAAACTCGACTCCAGAGAACAGTGTTCTTTTCTTTTCTTCCTGAGACAACCTCCAGCACCTCGGAATGATTTTGAAATTATTGCCAAGGTCTGCCCTCTGTGAAATCAGGAAGTAGGTTATTGGATTCCAGAGCACAGCAAGCCTGCGGCTGTTTTTCTCTCCACAGAAGCAAGGAGAGTGCCTGAGAGTTTTTGTCTCTGCTCCATCAGTACCCAGTAAGCAGCAAGACCTTCTCTCATTTATATTTATATAAAATATATACTTAATATATAATATAAGGCAAATAAATATATAAACACATAATATATTGCTGATATGTAAATATAAATAAATAACTTATTTATTTTTTAGTTTGGGCTAGGGGTGGAACTCAAGGGTAAAATACTCCCTTAGAATAATTATACATCTACAAAACGACTGCCTGAATTTTGTCAGAAACTAACATGAACATTTAGCATAGTGATTGACCCACTGTGCTGTAATTTTTTTATATTTAGGTATTGTATTTTATTTGTATGAGTATTTTGCCTGTATCTATGTATGTGTGTGTGTGACTTGGGGAGGTCAGGAAAGGTTATTGGTTCTCTGGAACTGGAGTTACAGATGTTTGGGAGCCACCACATGAGCCCTGGGAGTGGAAATCAGGATATCCCAAGGAGCAACACGTGCTCTAAACTGCTGAGCCGTCTCTCCAGTCCTGTCGTTATTGCCTGTGTAACTTGGTGTGAATTCCCAGAACTGTAGAACTATTACAGATTTCTGAAACTTCTTCATGTGTGAGTGAGTGTGTGTGTGAGTGTGTGTGTGTGTGTGTGTGTGTGT
>NC_022018.1:7883536-7895954 GCF_000317375.1 Microtus ochrogaster
TACCTACAGAATGTCGTAGTCTAGGGTATGAGCGTTACTTGTCTTGTCTGGCAACAGAATATTTAACTAAGAATGTAGTCTGTAATCCATCAACTGGTCTATTCATTCCTTGAATAGTGTCATCTTATTCCTTTTGGGGTCGGGGTATTTAAGCAAATGGAAATTAAATGTGGGTGACCTTCAGCATTCTCTGGATGTCCCTCCCAATACTACCCTATGTTTCTGTCTCACTTCTCCTATATCTGCGTTCATTTTGCCTAATAACTCTAATCCTCATGCTCCTATCCCGGAACATTTGAACCTGCCATGGCCAAGAGTCCAGCAGAAATCACCCCAAAGGGTAGCATAAGACAAACTTATTACTACTTTGGTTCCCATTCCATTTGCTGAAATCATACTATCTAGCTGTAGGGCAAACTGCCAATGAAGGGCCATAGCCACAGTGAACAGCCAGTGATTCTCATGGGGCTGGGAGGAGGTTGACAAAGCCCTACTGTGGGCACTGTGTTGTGAGTGACTGCAGACCCGTTAGCTTCCAAGTCTCTCACAGCTCCGGCCTCCACTGAGACATTGTCTTGGCATCCCTGCTGCCGACTCCCACTTATTTTTGACTATATGTTGCTGAGTATGACAATTCGCTGTGGCCCCACAAACACCTCTGCTGGGTTTCTTCATTCATGTGTGTTCTTGGGGTTGGGGAAACAGCTAAGTGGTAGAGCCTTGTCTAGTGTGAGCAAGGCCTTGGATCCATCCCTAGCATGATGTGGGATTTTCCTCTGTATGCTGTGATTACTACTGGTTAATAAAGGAACTGCTTTGGGCATACAGCTACAGAGCTAGGCGGGGAAAACTAAACTGAATGCTGGGAAAAAGAAGGGCAGAGTCAGAGAGAAGCCATGTAGCCTTGGCTGGAGACATGAACTTTAGCTGGTAAGCCACAGCTACATGGTGATACACAGATTACTTGAAATGGGTTAAATTAATATGTAAGTGTTAGCCAATAAGAAGCTAGAGCTAATGGGCCAAGCAGTGATTTAATTAATACAGTTTTTGTGTGATTATTTTGGTTCTGGGCGGCCAGGACAAACTAGTGGCCTCTTTACTACACTAGCATTGAAAAAATAAAACAAAGAATGGAACATTGCTACTACACTGGTGAATGACTCTTTAGAAATGGTGTGGCATCTGCAGCCAGTCCCCTGATTGTGGAGGATGTGTGAGGAGCCTTTGAAGAAGGTGAGCTCAGGGATGCACAAGGACAAAGTAACCATATTCACACTGGATTCGATTCAATGTTCTGCTCATGTGAAAATCAACCCTTATAGATGCTGGAGAGATACCTCAACGTGCAGAGAACATATGGTCCCCAGCATCCATATGGTTCCTCACAACTGCCTGTGACTTCAATACCAGGGGATCTAATGTATTTTTCTGACCACCATGGGTTCTTGAATGTATGTGGTGCACATACATACACTCAGGTGCACACACATGCACATAAAATTGTGTGTGTGTGTGTGTTGCAGGATGCATGCCTTTAAACCCAGCACAGGAAAGACAGAAGCAGGCAGATCCTGTGAGTTGGAGGCCAATTAGGGCTACATGGTAAAACCCTGTCAAAAATAAATAAAGAAATAACAGACTCACCAGGCGATGGTGACACGCGCCTTTAATCCCAGCACTTGGGAGGGAGAGGCAGGTGGATCTCTGAGTTTGAGGCCAACCTGGTCTACAAAGTGAGTTCCAATATAGCCGGGACTGTTATACAGAGAAGCCCTGTCTCAAAAAGCCAAAACAAGCAAACAAACAAACAAAAACAAAACAAAAAACCCAAAGACTCTAGCCTCTACTCCTTTCCAGGAATGGAGTCCTTATTTTCTTTTTTTTAAAATATTTATTTTTATTTATTTATTATGTATACAACAGACCCCATTACAGATGGCTGTGAGCCACCATGTGGTTGCTGGGAATTGAACTCAGGACCTTTGGAAGAGCAGGCAATGCTCTTAACCACTGAGCCATCTCTCCAGCCCTGGAGTCCATATTTACTGAGGCATATGTGCCTGGGAGAAAAGAGACAGAGTTATGAGGAGTAGCCAAAAGGCAGTAAGAGTTTTAGCAACCTTCTACTGGGGAGTCACGGCAAAAACATCTGTGGCTGTCCTGCTGACTGGCATGTTTCAAAGAGACCAACAAGAGCTCAGAAGAAGCGAAAGCAGAACCCTAAGATGTATTCTAAAGACAGTCTGAGGCTGAGGGACTCAAGAACCTAGGGCACCTCAAGCTTCCACTTGGACAGACTGAAGGGAGACGAAACAAAACACAAGGCCCACCCAAGTAGACTCCCTGGGGCTCCCATTGCGTGAGACTGCCAAAGTCCCCAGAGAGGAGTAAACTCATCACTGGGAATAGACAGAAAAACAAACAAAACAGCTGCAACAAAAACTTGCATGTCTTGAACCTGACCCGGAGTAACAAGAATAAGATTTAAAAAAAAAAAAAGCTCTCTGAAGGCTTGTTACACAAACTGGCCCTGGAAAGCACGCTCCCTGTTGGTCTGAAACCTCAGCTGATCAGAGAACTTGAAGTCCTCCCAGATTAGCAATTCCCTTAGGCAACAGACAAGGCCTTACAGCATCAACCTGGACCTCAAGGAAATTTCGTGGATCAAATACCAAGGCTGGCCATTCAATTCTGTCTGTCTGTCTCTCTGTCTGTCTCTCTGTCTGTCTCTGTCTCTCTCTGTCACACACACACAGAAAGAGAGAACAAAAAACTAACAACAAAAAATAAACGAGGTACTCAAGACAAGGACTAGCAAAAACAAAAACAGCATACTCAGATCACAAAGACTGCAGACCATGCTGCTGTCAGAATCGTCTAAGTTTAGGGCTAGAGCAAGAGCTGAAGGCAGAAAGCTTGCCTGCCTGTCATGTGTCCAAACCAATGAAGAATGGGAGGAGGGAGGAAGAAAAAAAAAACTTGCTGTATCTGACATACTGAAAGAAAAAGAAAACAGGCTTTAAAATAGGCACAGAGAGCAGAAAGGCTATAAAAATGTGTTACAATATGATAAGAGGGTTGGGAGACAGCTCACTGGCTGTCTTCAGTTTGGGTTACTAGCACCCATGTAAAAGCCAGCTGGGACAGGGAAGTGCTTAGAAGAGACCCGAGGATTCTGGGGACTTACTGGCAGATCGGTCTAGCCAAGTAGGCTGAGTTCCAGGTTCAGTGAGAGACCCCATCTCAAAAACTAAAGTAAAAAAGTAACTGAGGTAGACACCCAAGGTTGACCTCAGGCACACATCTACACACACACTTACCAACAAAGTATGAAGAGCAAAATAGATTTCTAGAGATAAAAATGTCTAATCTACATGGGAACTAGAAAAAGACAGGATCTCTTGAGTAAATTTGGAGCATGGGGACCATTGGATGGGGTTAGAACGGGAGAGGGAAGGAAGAGAGGGGAGTAGAGAAAAATATATAGCTCAATTAAAACAAGAAAAAAAAAAGAAAAAATGTTAAACACCATAGTTAAAGCCTTAGTAGTTAGTTGGGTGGTAGTGGTGCACGGAATGTCTTTAATCCCAGCAGTTGGGAGGCAAAGACAGGTGGATCTCTGTAAGTTCGAGGCCAGCTTGGTCTGCTGAGCGAGTTCTAGGACAGGCTCCAAAGCTACTCTCAAAAAAACAAAAAACAAAACAAAACAAAAAGACTTAGTAGAAAGTCCCAGTTCTTCTAAGCACGTCGCCACAGTTTTAGTAAGGAAGTTTTAAAATTCCAAGCATGCTTGGAGCCCAGCCTTTCTCCCTACATCAGGCCTGCTTTGATCTAGGAGCCCTAAGTAGAGGGGTCAGCTACTCCTCTCTGCTCCGGGACTTTTGATCCTTGCTCCACGAGCTGTAGCGAAAGAGGACCAGCGGGAACAGGAAATAGCCATGCATACCTGCTTCTGGATCATCAGGCATGAGTGTGTCCTGGGCATGGAGAATGTCCGAAGCTGACCTTTTTCAAAGATGTTTTCACAGATGTTGCCTTTCTCACTTCATCTGCTTTGATGACAGCTGTCACACAGATCTCGCTTCTCTGGACCTCTGCTCTTTAAGGGTCTTCCACCCTGGATTGTTGGTGGTTCTTTTATCCACAAGATTCTGTTCTAGATGACCCCAGGGGAATATTTTGTATGGACTCTACATTATCTCTTGGGAGTGGTCACCTTTACGTTTTGTCGTGAAAGTTCTGTTCCTGCTCACTGCTCCTGGGCATGCAGGGGATGCTTTAGCACACGCCCACACTTCTGATTCAGTGAGGCTAGGACTCAAACCCCTCAAACTCCTGAGGACATTTTCTAGGCTCTCTTCCCCCTGATTCCCAGGAATCCAACTCAGCACCATGTGCTAGGCGAACACTCAGCCACCTGAGCTGCATCTCAAGGAACTTTCATTTTGCTTGAGGCGATGAGGGGAGCCCTCTCCAGCCGATTAATCCTGAACCTGAGAGAATGCATTTTCCCAGGAATCCCCACTCCTTTTCTCCCTCCCTCAGACTCCTTTTATTCCGAAGTTGATCTAGGGTTCATCTTTGCTCCAAGCACACTTCGTGGATCCAGGGGGACCGACCACCCACTGTGTGAGTTTCACTTTGGGGTCCCCCTAAAACAGACACAGAGTAGCACCATTTGGAATGTTTTTGTGTCTTGTTTCATTGGCTTTTATCCCAAATCACTGAAATCATTATATTTTTGAGAGAAGCATGGAGGTGAAAATTATATGTTACAATTTCTCCTACATGAAAATTTTGAGGATGAAAACACTAAACATGTGGATAGGGAGAGAAGAAACTCGGAGAACACAAGGGGCTTATGTTCAGAATCTATAAGGAATTTTTAAAAGTCAGAAACATGTGGGGGAGTGTTAGACAGGGCCCTCATAAAAGAAGATGTTCAAATGATCGATGAAAATGAAAATGTGTTTACGTTCATGTTTTATCAGGGAAAAGCACATTAAGATGGCCATGAGATATCCATTACACATAGCACACTGGCTGATTGCGTGAGATAACCATTGCACGCACACACAGCAGACTGGCTAAAACTGATAAGATTATGAAGAGGCTAGAATTTTCTGTCTCCATGGGGTAGAAGTTTAAGTTATTAAACAAACATGCTGGAATACTGCCTAGCAGCTTTGAATGAAAGACTATGTATAAATGCTTTGACAACATACGGTACAGCAGCAAATATGCTAGATGACAAACAATAAAGCTAAGGCTGATTTCATTGCATAAACTGTTGTTTTTCAGGAAATCAACAATTCAGGAAATCAATAGATGAGGATATAACTCAGTGGTAGAGGCCCTGGATTCAATCCCTAGTATTGTAGAAAGAACTAAAAGAAGAGAGAGACCCGGGCGGTGGTGGCGCAAACCTTTAATCCCAGCTCTTGGGGGGCAGAGGCAGATGGATCTCTGTGAGTTCAAGACCAGCCTGGTCTACAAGAGCTAGTTCCAGGACAGGCGCCAAAGCCACAGAGAAACCCTGTCTCAAAAAAAAAAAAAAAAAAAGAAAGGGAAGAAAGAAAAGAAATGAAGGAAGGAAGGAAGGAAGGAAGGAAGAAAGAAAGAAAGAAAGAAAGAAAGAAAGAAAGAAAGAAAGAAAGAGAAAAGAAAAAACAAGAAGAGAGAGACCCAACTTCCAAGTGATCGTCAGGAAACAGAGGCTTCTCATACTATTTAATCCTCATGAGTCACCAACAGATGTACTCTATAGCCACACAGATATGTGAGTCTACAAGATAAATTTAGAAACCTTTCATGGCAATGAAATATTGGCATCTCAGAACAACCGCTGTGGCTCAATGAACAATTATAGGAAGGCTCTTTTCTTACTTTTAATCTGGATGTCTCAGTCACAACTATTTTCGTTACAAATAGAAACCAACACAAACTAATTTCGGCAAAAAAAGAATGCGGGGATGGCTTACAGGACTCAAGGCAATAAAGTGACCAGGCTCTTGGAATCAGAGCCAGCTCAGCCCTGAAGCATCCAGAACATCTTCCTTCTCTTCTGCTCCTCCCTGCACGTCCCAGTGGTTGGCTCCCTGTCTTTCCCTGGCCACAGTATGGGACCCCGTGGTTCTGGAAACAGATCTGACTTGCAGCTGTTCCTCTCAAAAGACTAGTCCAGTCTGATGGGCATTTTGTCTGCCTTGAGTCAAATATTCAAGGAACAAAACAGTTTGGCCTGACTTGGGGAGAATGCCAGCCACGTTAGCCTGGTCAAAGGCGCAGAACAAGAAAGTGGGTTATGATGGCTAAGTCAGTCTCTGGCACAAGAAAAATAAATAAATAAATGGGTTATGAACTAGGAGGACATTCATAAAGGCTTCATTTCAACTTTACACACATACACACATATATTCTAAATTTAAATTATTCTTTTATTCTCCTCTTCTCTCCTTCCTCATCTTTATTATTATTTTTTTTAATTTGTTTTTATTTTTTAGGTAGGATCTTATGATATGTGTCCCAGGCTGGTCTTGAGCTGGATTTATAGTTTAGGATGATCTCACATTCTCAATCCTCCTCTCTCTGCTCCTTGCATGCTGGTAGAACAGGCATGTCATGCACCACTGCATCAAACCCAGGACTTCACACATGTTAGCCAAGCACGTTATCAACTGAGCTACAACCACATATCCTTTCCCCTTCTCTTTGAGAGAGTTTCTCCATGCAGCCCAGGCTAGCCTAGAACTCTTGAGCTCAGGTGATATTTCTGTCTCAACTTCCCATGTAGCTGGTATTACAAGCATGAATTCTAGCATGACTCTTAGTATAGATTTTTTTTGTGTGTGGGGGGGTGGGAGTTGGGAGATAAGAGGTAATGATGAGCTAGTCTTACTCTGTAACCCTGGCTGACCTGGAACTCACTAGGTAGATCAAAGTGTCCTTGGGCTTGTAGTGACTTTCCTGCTTTTGCTTCTTCCTGTGCTAGGATTCCAACAGAACTTGTATCAGTCCAGGCGCTTGCCTTCTGTGTCCACAACCTTGTGCAGAACGGTACCACGGTACATTATTCTTGCTATCCAAGTGACAGGCAACTGGGCCAGGGATTGATCAGTAACCCACATAGACCAACAATGTTTCCTCCAGAAGTTTGGAAGGGGGAGGTGAAGGCTGGGTCAGTTTCCCACAGCGGTGTATCTCAGGCCATGGAAGGTTGTTGCTGGAATAGCCGTGAAAAGGGGTGAACAGCTATGAGAAACTCACCTCCATCAACACAGTGGAGATGAAACAGCAGAACAGAGGTTAAAAACAAAAAACAAAAAAAAACAAAAAACCATGCCACCTCCTGAAGGGACAGGCTGGTTTCTAGTCTTCCAGTTCCCGGTTTTTGTCTCATGTGGTTTGAACTGCAAACCTGCATTTGGGTGCCAGGAATGTCTCCCATCTGCTGATTAAGGATGCCCATCTAGCTAACCCGACTTAAGTGGATTTATGCTCACTGTAGCCAGAGGATCAGAGTGAATTAAAAAAACAAGGTGAGAATCCCTCACCCTCCTCCCACTACACAAAGCCATTGACCTTGAATTCCAGCCACCGTTGTAAAAAACAAAACAAAACAAAACAAAAAACCATGGTTGTTCTTTTTGGATTTTCCTATAAATAATCAAGAAGATATGACACTGACTTGATGTTAACATAAAAATAACACCAGATATATTGCACATGGGTTTAGCCTTTGGAACTGTAGTCCTACCGAGAAGAAAATATATAACATACCTAAACAATTAAAGAACAGTATAAAACAGTGTATAGCAATGCATTAAACTTCACAGAACAGGGGCTGGGTGATGGCTAAATGGGTAACGCACTTGTTGAAATGTGGTTCAAATCCCTAGAACCCACACAAGAGCCAAGTGGCACCAGCCTGTACTCCCAGATAAAGGCGGGCAGAGCCAGGGAGTCCTTGAAATAGCCAGGGAGTCCTTGAAACAATTGACTTGACAGACTATCCAAAACAGTAAGTTCCTGGGCCAGGGAGAGCTCTTGCCTGTGGTGGGCTTCTCGACCGGCGAGGAAGAAACACCACCATACAAGGATTCTTCTTAGATCACGCTTTACTGGAGGGCACTTGGTTGAGAGAGAGCATGAAGCAAAGGGGGGGAGAAGCGAGAGGGAGAACATGAAGCGAAGGGGGGCAGGAAATGAGAGAGCAGGGGAGAGAGAGAGAGGCGAGAGACGAAAGAGACGTCAGAGACCTGTGGGCACAATGGCGGCTGCTTATATAGGGAATTGGCACATGGGTCGCCCTGTGATTGGCTGCCACCATCAGCTGACACAAGACTGCATCGAGATAGGCCCAGGGACCCTTATTCACCGCACATGCGGGAAGCGGGGGACACGCAGCTCTCAAAGGCATAGCCAAATATGGGGTTGTTTATAACCAACAAGACAGGATGTGGTGCCATCTTGTAATGGCGATCCTGTCCGGCTCACTACACTTGCCTTAATTGATAAGATGGAGATTTATGGAGGGAGACACCTGATCTCAACCTCAGAGCAGCCTCTACACGTACATGCACACACATGTGAACACATCCACCATTACCACACATGCAATCTTCAATAAAGCCGAAGCACACCTTTATTAACTGCACAGCACAGAATCAGGAAGAGCATTAGATTTCCCAGGCTGCAATGGCCAGAGAGACTGAACAAAGAGGAAGAGAAATGCAGGTAGCTAAAAGCTAGTTGATAAGGAATTTCCTTAAAAGGTTTTTTTTTTTTTTTGTCTGTGATTACTTCTCTAGTTAGTTTTGGGTCCTATTGTGAAAGACCCTCAGAGAGGACCTTTTTCTCCTATGAAGACCCCAGAACCAGGACACTCCGAGACCAGGCCACAGGATGCAATTAGAAAGAGGTTTATTGAGTAAACACAGGTACCTGCGGGCAGCAAAGTCTTTCGGAGGACTTTGCACACCTGCTAACTGGACAGGGTTTCTCTGTAGCTTTGGAGCCTGTCCTGGAACTCCCTTGGTAGACCAGGCTGGCCTCGAACTCACAGAGATCTGCCTGCCTCTGCCTCCCGAGTGCTGGGATTACAGGTATGTGTCACTACCGCCCGGTGAGGGCGGGCTTTTTATAGGGAAGAGCAAACAGCAAGTTTACAGAAGCAAAACAAAAGCGTGGTTATCGGTCGATTGGAATGAGGCAGGGGCATGAATGGTTTCCTTTCTCAGCGTGGATGTTTGGCAATAGTCATCCTGTTCCTATCTTTATAGATATCCTGTTTTGCAGTTAACCTGCTTTGTTGATTTCCTATCTTATTGCTTATTGACTTCCTGCCTTGCAGTCTTCCTATCTCATAGACATCCTGCTCTCTCAAGCACATGGGATGTTCTTACGAGAGCAGGCTGGCTGCTGATCCGGAGAATTTTTTTAAAAGCAAACAGGACGTTCCCCCGGGGAACATGCTAGCTGCGGGTTTTGAGGAGGGGGTCTGTAGGGTCTTTCAATTGTAAGGGAGAGAAATGAGAAATGTTTTAATTCAAAGTGTTCCTCTCTGTAATCTTACGGATTTTCAATGAAGTCTGCTTCCACAGTAGCAGCTGGATGCTGGGAGAATAGAGTATCTCGGGTCCAATCAGCTATTTGTCCAACTCAATGAAGTACTTTGAAGCAGACATTAACCATCATCACATCTAATATCTCATGCTGACCATTCTAGGCTTTCCTGCAAAGTGTCCTAATTGATAGCAAAAGCAAGACAATCACTAGGACCATTTGCACAAAGGTGCAAATTCGTAAACAAATGAAATTTACAAGTGTGCTTGCCTTTTAACTTTATGATGCAAATAGAGACAATCTAAAGTTGTAAAAGAAAGTTATCTAAGTCTCTATCTAATCCTCTAACACACACACACACACACACACACACACACACACAACCAAATACAGCCAAGAGAAGGAAACAAGAATATGTCTTTGTTTGTTTTTCAAAGACTGGATTTTTTTGTGTGTAGCCATGGTTGCCCTAGAACTTGTTCTGTAGACCAGGCTGGACTCCAACTCAGAGATCCACCTGCCTCTGCTTCCTGAGTGTTGGGGTTAAAGGTGTGCACTCCCACCGCCACTGGGCACAAATATGCATTCTTTTACAGCTTATTATTCTATAATTACTGTAATTGTAGAATTGATCTGTATAATTATTAGCAAGGGCCTTTATTTGGTGTTTTCAGATCATGGGTCTTACAAAGTTGTATTAGAAACCATGAAGTGGTTGTTTTTTGTGGATGCATGGTTATTGTAATAGAGTTAGGTCATCAATTGTGTGTTAGAAAAAATACAGTGAAAATGAGGCTTTTCAGGATGTTTATTCCTTTCCCTGATTCAGCTACTTCCTGTGCCAAAATCAGGCTTAACGTGCAGTGAAGAATAAAGGAAGCCCGACTGGAGGATCGTCACAGGAATCCTATCAATTTTACATGCTTTTTAACACGGTGCTCCAAAAAGGATAATTTCCTTTTAATCTTTAGTGTCTTTGATCTTTTCACTGCAAAGATAATCAATTAACTTTTAATTACTTTTTCAGAAATTAGAATGTTAAATAGTATATATCGCTTCAATTTCTTTTTTAGAATTAAAATATACCAAAGATCTCTTATTAGTTAATGGAAGCAACAAATAGTAAAGTTTGTTCAAAGTTTATATTCTTATCTGTCTGTCTATCTATCAATCTATCATCTATCTATCTATCTATCTATCTATCTATCTATCTATCTATCTATCATCTATATATATTTATCTATCAATATCTGTCATCTGGCCAGGCGGTGGTGGCGCACGCCTTTAATCCCAGCACTCGGGAGGCAGAGGTAGGCGGATCTCTGTGAGTTCGAGACCAACCTGGTCTACAAGAGCTAGTTCCAGGACAGGCTCCAAAACCACAGAGAAACACTGTCTCGAAAAACAAAAAAAACAAAAAAACAAAAACAAAAAAAAATATCTGTCATCTATCTGTCTATCTATCATCTATCTATCTATCTATCTATCTATCTATCTATCTATCTATCTATCTATCTATCTATCTATCTATCTCTACATATATTTATCTATCAATATCTATCATCTATCTGTCCGTCTATCTATCAAACTATCTATCTATATCTATCTGTCTGTCTGTCTGTCTATCTATCTATCTATCATCTATATATATTTATCTATCAATATCTATCATCTATATGTCCTGTCCTATCTATCTATCTATCTATCTATCTATCTATCTATCTATCTATCTATCTGACATAGGGTTTCATTCTGTAGCCCCAGCAGGCCTGGCACTCCTTATGTAGCCCAGGCTAATACAGAACATATAATACAGAGCATATATCTGAGAAAGAGAGGACTAGAGATGGAGCCTTGGAAACCCTGGTTTGGAGAGAGGATTGGGGTGATATAGCAGACATGTTGAGGAGTGCACACCCCCTGTGACAGAAGCCTGGGGTCCATTATACACTATTACTGTGTTCTTTTTTTGTGCATTTAAAAGTTTCCTAATAAAGCTGGGAAGGTGGTGGCGCATGCCTTTAATCCTAGCACTTAGGAGACAGAGGCAGGCAGATCTCTGTGAGTTCGAGGCCAGCCTGG
Organism: Microtus ochrogaster; assembly: GCF_000317375.1. NCBI lineage: Eukaryota > Metazoa > Chordata > Mammalia > Rodentia > Cricetidae > Microtus > Microtus ochrogaster. The sequence goes on from NC_022018.1 coordinate 7,895,186, forward strand.
TCTACAAGAGCTAATTCCAGAACAGGATCTAAAACTACAGCAAAACCCTGTCTCGAAAAACCAAATAAATAAATAAAAAAATTTCCTAATAAAGAAGTTTGAGCCCAGCCCAGTGGTGTGATCTTAACCATTTCAACTGCTCAGTGACTGAAGCTGGAGAGTGGCATGCAGGAGTCTAAGACCTGTTGGGCAACATAGCCCAACCTGTTCACCTTGAAATCAAAAGGGAGTTTTAAACAGACAGAGAACAACTTAAAAGCCTTTGGAAAAATCTCATGAAGAAATGTCTTTGATTACTTTCTTATTTCTATTACTGTGATAAAATAACCCTGACAAAGCAATGCAGGGGCAAAAGGGGCAAAGGGGGCAAAAGTGTTTGACTTAGCTCGCCATTTCAGGTAACAGTCCACCATGTGAGGAGCCAAGGCAGAGGGAACTGAAGTAGCTGGAAACATAGCCTGGGGGGTGGGGGTGGGAAGGGGAGAGAGAGAGAGAGAGAGAGAGAGAGAGAGAGAGAGAGAGGAGAGGAGAGGAGAGAGGAGGGGAGAGAGATGGGAGGGGAAAGAGGGGAGAGGAATAAATAGGGAAAGGGAGGAAGGAAAGTGGAGGGAGGCAGAGAGAGTTGAAAGAGAAAAAAGAGGGGAGAGAAAGGAGAGAATGTGTGTGTGTGTGTGTGTGTGTGTGAAAGAGAGACAGAGACAGAAACAGAGACAGAGAAAGGGAGAAAGAGAGAGAGAAAAAGAGAGAGAACCAATGCATGTATGCTAGA
>NC_022018.1:7896054-7911587 GCF_000317375.1 Microtus ochrogaster
TCCTCTCTCTCTCTCTCTCTCTCTCTCTCTCTCTCTCTCTCTCTTTCTCTCTCATATATATATGATATATATGAGACCCAAATCTAGAGAATGTTGCTGCCCATTTTCAGTCAGGTCTTCCCCTCAATTAATGTAACCAAGACTACATTGAACATCTCAGATATGCCCTCAGGAGACAGAGGCAGAGGCAGGCACATCTCTGTGAGTTTGAGGCCACCCTGGTCTACATAATAAGTTCCAGGACAGTCAGGGTTACACAGCGAAAGCCTGTCTTGAAAACCAAAAGCAAAATAAAACAAAACCAAACCCACATGAACTCACCCCTCACCTTCCAACATGGCTCATGAATTGGTCTGTGGTAAAGAGGATGTGAGAATTCTTAGCTGCCATGGCTTCATTTTCTAATATGCCTAGCACCTATCTTCTCTGGCTGTTGATCTGGGAATCTTCCAGCAGATCTACTTCAGCTCAGAGCCTCAATTTGTCACCTTGATGTCTATTTTTCCTGTGACGAGGTCCTGCTGAGACACTGCCTTTCGACCCATTACCTACCTGCTACCTGCCAGAAACATGAGGCTTTTGTCTAGAGGACCAGAGAGTCCCTTATTATTAAGAACATCTTTTAGACTAATAGCATTCCAGCCCTGCATTTCTCTTTCGGCATGAATTTTTTATTGGTGAATTTCCTTACAACCCTTTTCCTTCATGTTTGTTTTTAGAAGGATCTCCTGGGACCTGATGTCCATGTTCATCATCTTGTATCTGTCTGGTCCTCAGTCTGCTTAGATTCTCAAAATCAAGACTCAAGTCCAAGTTCGATTTTAGGAGAAAAAGACAAGTGAAGAGGAAAAGGGGGTTGCAGATAAACATGAAGAAGAGAAAGTAGGGTTAAGTAAAAGAACAGGAGCATAAATGTTAAACTGTTTACTCAAATGGCTATTAGAATTTCCCACTGCCACGCACACTTAAACACTTTGCAGCATTTACAGTTGGGCACCATGTGGGACATCTTTCTGATACCTGCCTACGGTGTTGTAATCATGATCTCGATCATCTCATACACGCAACATAAACTTGAAAATACAAGGAGGGGCTGGCCCTGGGGTAACCAGCTTTGGCCTCTCAGGCTCTGTGGATTGCAGACAGGATGGAGATAGCTTGATCAACTTCCTGTCTTAGGAGGAAGTGGGATGGTGTGGGGGGAGGGACACCCAGGCCTGGATGGTAGCTTGGAGGAAAGGGAAAACGTCCAAGCGAGCTCCTTAAAATTCTCTCAGAGCAACTCAGTCCGCAGTTACTGTGCGCCTACTGTGTGCCCTGCACAAGAGAAGCAGCTGTGTGGGGATTGACCCGGACCTTCCTGTGCACAGCAGGGGCGTTACCTTGCCCGGGTCCTTTTGGTTTGGCTTTGCTCCAGAATCTCAGCGGATTCCTTCTCAGAACTGCTGTGAGATGACCAAGGGAACTCATGACTGTGCACGAAACAAACACATTTGTGATATAACAATACATAGGCTTGCCCCTCTGTGGTGGTGGTGGTACTTTTCTCCAGGGCTGGGGATGCAACCCACAGCCTTGGACACGCTAAGCAAATGGCCTACCACTGAGCCACATTCCTAGCCCACCCTTCTCTATTAACACAGTAAATAAAAAGATCTGGTAATGGATCTAACCGATCCTACAATTTCAAAGTAGTTTAAACTGAAGTTTGGGGCAAGGGAGCACCTTTGTTAAAGACTCTAGAAGGTGGGTCAACTGATTAGAACTTGGTGTCGTGGAGAATTAAATTCCCCCTGTCTCTGAACTATATTTTATATAAGAGGGGGAAAAAACAGCAGTGAGGAAAGAGACATTTTAAATCTCGAAAATCTCTTTGACAGCTGGCTTAATAGAAAACACTCAGAATGCTTCTGCATTCATTATGTTACAGTGCCCATGGAAGCCCGTGGGTACTTTTGTAGTGCCTACTTGGGTGACAGGGGTTTGAAAACCTTGTGGCCCCAGGCTATCAGACCATTTGCTATGATTTTTGATTTAGAAGTTTTCCCCAAATACTTGTTGCTGTTACAACTTGCATGTTTTCCACTGGAGAAAAAAAAAAAAACAGTGTGATAGCTAGGAATAAATAGTTTAATATGTGCTGGCCATTTCTTGTCCCTTCCAGATGCCTGCGGCCCTCCCATCCTGCTCTGGGATCTGTAAGAGTACTAGCAAGAGGCTTCCTGGTTGTGCTAGTGACCACATTGCTGTGACCTCCTGACAGAGCGACACAGGAAGTGTCCATTTTGGCTCACAGTTCCCTCGTGGCAGGGACAGTGTGGTGACTGGAGGAGGAGGCAACTGTCACATTGAGTCCCCAGCCAGGAACCAGAGAGCCGTGGACACTGGTGCTCACCCAGTTTTCTCCTCTCCATGCGGTTGAGCGCCTCAGCCCAAAGAATGGTGCTGCCCACATTTCACGTGGGTTTTCTCACCTCCCTTGACTTGGTCCAGATACTCTCTCACAGACATGTGCAGAGATCTGATCCCGGCAAGCTGATACTTCACAGAAAGCATGGTACTGGCCCTCTGGTTTCCAGTGGGTAGTTCTAGCAGGAGAAGATAGAGGAGGAAGACAGGAGACCGGGGAACTTACTTCCCAGCTGAAGAGGGTTTGTTTTGTCTCTGCACAGATCAGAGTTCTGTACTCGTACCCCCTCATCCGTGTTTACTCTTTGAACTTACGATGAATCCTCCTGTCTTGGCCTTCCAAATAAATGCCGGGAGACCTGAGCCACTGCTACTGGCTACACAAGTCCCTGCTGTCGGTGTGTTTCTGTTGTCTCTTTCCCCCCTCTCATCCCTTTGGACATATGAATGCTAATAGGGAGCTCTGCAGCTAACACTAGGGTCGGACTTGATGACTGACCTCTACCTAGCTTGGAAATAGTCCATCGTTAAAACCTGCCTAAAATTTCAAATCTGACTGTACTGTTCATTTCCTGCTGGGCTCGAATGCATTTGGTGGGACAATGAGTTACATGCCTTTTAGTGAAAGCATTATCTGCAGTATTGGGTTCTCTTGATCGTAATGGAAGCTAGAGGGCATGAAGCCTTGTTATTTCGGAGCCTGACGTTGATAATGGCTCTGGAAAGAAAGGGCTGGGAATACTGAAGACCTCCTTATGTTCGTATAGTCAGTCATATTGATTTTGCCTCCATTTGGGTTTGTTTTCATTTATGCATAGATAAAACAGAAGACAGCTGTAAAGATGCCTATAAATGCCAATGGGGCCATGTTCCTGGTACTGATATATTGATAGCAGGCCATGGATTCTGACAGCCCAAGCCAGGGTGGTGATGGAGATGAACTCGTGGCCTCATGCATACTAGACACATTTTCTACCACTGAACTACATCTTTAGCCTAAGCAGAAACGCCTAAAATGTGGCCCCATATGATGGCATCAGGGTTCTCTAGAGGAAAAGAACTTATTGGATGAAAAAAGTACATATACATATGTATCTATATATACACATGCACATATATATACATATATGTATATATCCATGTGTATGTATGTATACGTATGTATGGGATTTACTAAAATGACTTACAGGCTGTGGCCCACCTAGTCCAACAATGGCCATCTACCAATAGAAGGTCCAAGAACCTAGTATTGTCAGTCCATGAGGCTGGATGTCTTAGCTGGTCTTCAGTATACACCAGAATCCTGAGGAAGTAGGCTCTAATGCTAATAAAGAAATGAACTTGCCATTTCTTTGAGAAATGAGAGAGTTGGGGGGGAGTGTTGAAGCAGGCCCCTTGTTGGTTCCTGGCTGCTTAGCCCTGAAATAATCACACAGAAACCATATTATTTGCAATACTGTTTGGTCAATAGCTTAAGCGTATTTCTGGCTAACTCATATCCTAAACTAACCCATCTCTATTCACCTGTGTATCACCACATGACTGTGGCTTACCCAGTAAAGTATAGCATCTGTCTCTGGCAGGCTATATGGCTTCTCTCTGACTCTGCCTCCTTTCTACCAGCATTCAGTTTAGTTTTTCCGCTCCTATCTACATTCTGCCCTATCAACAGGCCAAGGCAGTTTCTTTATTCACCAATGGTATTCACAGCATACAGAGAGGACTCCCACATCAGGGGAGGGAGAGGAAGAGGGAGAGAGAGAGAGGAAGAGGGAAGGGGAAGAGAGAGAAAACAAGCAGACTTATATAGGCTGCCAGCAGAAGGTGTGGGCCAGATCTCACCTCAAAAGTTCTAGATTAAAGGTGGATCTTCCCAATTCATATGGTAGGAATTAAAAGTGAGTCTTCTCACTTCAAATGATTTAATTAAGGAAAAAATCCCTCACAGATAAACCTAGCCACTTGGGTTTTAGTTAATTCTAGATCAGAGCCCAGTATCACCTGGAAACCTGAATCCTTGGACCCCAACTGCGAGTTATAAAACTAGGAACTTCAGAAGTGGACTTTAGCAGTGGCAATGGGACCTCCTTCATATGATTCTGAAGCTCAGGCATTCCTGAGAATCTCTGTTGTAAGCAGACATCCTTATCTACCTTGCAGTTAGGGATGGTCATGTGACTTTCTCACCATACTGCTCAGAAACTGACATTTTAACTGAATCTGCAGTAAGCATCCTGCCATGCCTTTACTGCTGGGGACATTACTGGCCACCTACATTATTCCTATGTGCTAGAGCTTTTATCCATGGAGAAGGTTTTCTATTATTCATAGTCAAATATGGTGACTATTTTGATGGATATTTAAAGTATTTCTGACTAATATATCATGGTTAAAAGTTTAAGAAGACATTTCTCCTTATGATGGCAAGAATTTAAATATGATTTTGGTTTTTTTTTTTTTTTTTTTTTTCGAGACAGGGTTTCTCTGCGGCTTTGGAGCCTGTCCTGGAACTAGCTCTGTAGACCAGGCTGGTCTCGAACTCACAGAGATCCGCCTGCCTCTGCCTCCCGAGTGCTGGGATTAAAGGCGTGCGCCACCAATGCCCGGCTAAATATGATTTTAATATTGTAATAAACCCTGACATATGTGGAACGTAGAGCCAGTTTCTTATGGTTTCAAAGTTTTCAAGTTTAGTTTATGTGTATAGGTGTTTTGCCTACATGTCCTCAAAGGACAGAAGACTGTATTGGATATCTGGGAGGAGATGTGAGCTGTCCTGTGGGTGCTGGAAATCCAACCCTGGCCTACTGGAAGAGCCATTTCTCCAGCCTCTTTAGAGATTTCCAGGGTAGGGTTTGGTTTTTGTTTTTGTTTTTTGTTTTTTTGTTTTTTTTTTGCCATATAGAGTTCACTTCTTGCTCAACGTCCATGTATCTAGGCATACATCCCCCTCCCCCACTCTTGAGTGATTCTACTCTGATAATATGTTTAAAGGAGGAAATGTAGTTTTAGGAAAATGAAGGTTAAACATTTCTAAGAAAATAGAATGGTCCACCAGTTATGGGGGACCATGTATGGAAGCCTAGGACTTGAGAAGATAAAGCCTTGGCTATGTAAGAAGGTCCAACCTAAGCCACACAATGAGACCCTGACTGAAGGCCAGCAGTGCCTGTTATACTACCTGACTCTGTGCAATCTTAGTATGGGCTGAAAGAGATTGATTCCTATGTTATTTTTTAACTTCGAGACAGTCTCATGCAGCCCAGGCTGGCCTCAAACTTGATGTGTAGCCAAGGATAGGCTTCAACTACAGGCCCTCTTGTTTCCACCTCCTAGGTGCTGAGGTTTAGGTATGGGCCGCCATGGTAGAGGGCTGGTCTCCCATCTGGGAGGATTTAGGTTCAATCCCAGTGTATCAATGCACTCAAATCAGGGTGCTTGGGGGTTGACAGCAGAGTGCCTCAAGAAAGCTAGTGATTTGTATGAAACAGGGACACCAACAGGTAAGCCTTTCTTAATGGGAATCATATGAAGATTCCCAATGCACAGTAGACCATCATTAGGTGCTGTGAGAACCGCTCTCAGGTAAACCCTGAAATAACTGTGTGGTTTTGCAAGCACTGTGTACAGGATGGACCTAGGGACTACCCAGATTTACTGAAAACAAGTGATTATCTGATATTTTATCTGTGTGAGAGAGTATGTGTGTGTGTGTAGTGGGACTTTCCTTTGGGCTGCCAGCTCACAAAAAATGACATAGAGATTTATTATTAATTACAAAAGTTTGGCCTTTGCTTAGACTTATTTTTTTAAAGATATTTATTTATTAAGTATACAGGCCAGAAGAGGGCACCAGATCTCATTACAGGTGGTTGTGAACCACCATGTGGTTGCTGGGAATTGAACTCAGGACCTTTGGAAGAGCAGGCAGTGCTCTTAACCACTGAGCCATCTCTCCAGCCTGCTTAGACTTATTTTTAACTAGCTCTCATAACTTAAATTAACCCATATCTTTTAATCTACGTTTTTCTGCATACTTGTTACCTCATCTTCATTTTGCCCACCCTGCTTTCTCCGTTTTTGGCTGGCAATTCTACCTTTCTTCTTCCCGAGCGCTCTCTGTCCAGAAGTCCCAGCTATACCTCCCGCCTAGCGATTGTCTGCTTAGCTTTGTATTATACCAATCACAGTGACATATCTTTACACAGTGTAATCAAGGATCTCACAACAGGACAGGGTATTGTCTCCCAAAGTGCCTCCATTAGATGAAGCTGGTAGGCCTCTGGCCTGTCTCTGCCTCCCTAGTGCTTGGATTACAGTCCTGTGCCACCAAACTCAAGCTTTTTATTATTATTATTAGTTATTAATTATTATTATTATTATTATTATTATTATTATTATATAAATTCTGGGGATGGAAGTCGGACTCTAGTGTTTGCAAGGCAAGCTCTTTACAACTGAAGCCGTCTTCCTATAAAGAACCCCAGAGCTGGAGCAGCGGTGCACACCTGTAATCCTGGTACCCAGAAGGCTGAGAAAAGGGGATCTTTGTTATTTGGGGCCAGTCTGGTCTATACAGTGAGTTTCAGTAAAGCCAGGGCTACATGAAGAGAGCGTTTAAAATCAAACAAAAGTGAAACCCTCCAAAACATAAAATAATTAAAAAAGCCTCTAAATCTGGATGATTTTTTATTTACACTTAGTAATTATTTCAATTTTGAAGGACATATTGCTAGGAGTGTCAACAGCTCATCATCTGGCTCTAGAGAGAGGTGTCATGACTGGATGAGCCGAAGTGTAGAGTGTACTTACTGCATAGTCACAGTGCAGAACCATTTATGACAGTACCGACTGGGTGTCTACCATGACACACACTGCTGTTTGAAACTTATGAATCTTATTGGGTCTTTTCTTCTTTTTTTCCAGGACAGGGTTTCTCTGTAGCTTTGGAGCCTTGCTGGAACTAGCTCTTGTAGACCAGGCTGGCCTCGAACTCACAGAAATCCACCTGCCTCTGCCTCCCAAGTGCTGGGATTAAAGGGGTTGCCCACCACCGCCCTGCTTCTTGTTGGGTCTTCTTGAAGGATTAGTGTTGTTAAACTTGAGTAACTTATACAAGAAAGTTAGCTTAATTGTTTTTGTCTGTGATCTCACTGTATTCTTAGACCTAAACAAACAAACAATCCAGAATGTTTTATTTTCGGGGGATTATAGAGTGAATGATATGCAAACTCCAGCCCAGGTACAGGACTGAACTTTCCATCACTTTTCAGAGTCTGCCAAAGGGAAGTGAGAAGAAATCAAGCAGGGCAAGAAAGTGTTCTGCTGCCTATCTGTGGTGGTCTGGGTCCTTAAGACAGGGGTCTCCAACGGACCTTATCTTTTGATCCTTAGCATGGCCCCTATTTTGTAAGGTGAGGTTCCAGACAACAATCTTTTTACAAAAGGTGTCCCAAGAAAAGTGTGATTTTGGGAAACATAGTCTACAAGTGGTTTATATAACACTTCTTTGGTTGGCGAAGACAGCTGTGCGGGTCAAGGAGCTGCCATCCTGCCTGCTGACGAGGAGACCTGACCCACTGTCCTTGGACCTCCACCTCCGCAGAGACGCGAGCCTAAGCTCTCAAGGGCGTGCGTGGACACACCCACCCACACCCACACCCCCTGAATTAAAATAAAATCTTTTTGTTCTCATAGTGCAAGTGCAGATCTTGGAAGGGACAGTGAGAACGAAATTGGGGTTCCCTTTTCTTCGCTGATACTCACACTACAGTATGCAAAAATGGGGAAAAGAAATTTTTATGGCTGTCTCCAATTCTCAGCGCCATAGGGTCTAAGAGTTGACCTGCAACACAAGCAAACAAAACACAAACAAACAAAAAAAACCAAACCCCAAACAAAAACAAGCAAACAAAAGACCCAGCAGCTGAAGAGATATTTTATTTTATTTTATTTTATTTTTGGTTTTTCGAGACAGGGTTTCTCTGTGGCTTTGGAGCCCGTCCTGGAACTAGCTCTGTAGACCAGGCTGGTCTCGAACTCACAGAGATCCGCCTGCCTCTGCCTCCCGAGTGCTGGGATTAAAGGCGTGCGCCACCACCGCCCGGCGATATTTTATTTTATTTTTTTTGGTTTTTTGAGACAGGGTTTCTCTGTGGCTTTGGAACCTGTCCTGGAACTAGCTCTGTAGACCAGGCTGGTCTCGAACTCACAGAGATCCGCCTGCCTCTGCCTCCCGAGTGCTGGGATTAAAGGTGTGCGCCACGGCCTGAAGAGATATTTTAAAAATTACCCCTCGAAGTTCAATCCCAGAATCACAACGGATAAAATAAAAAAAAAATGACCTTCTGAGCTTTATCCCCAGAGTTCGGGATTTTGTGGACATGAAGAAGCCTGGTAATCTCAGGTGATTCTGAAGCTAACTGGCTGTTTGCCCACTGTGCTGTAAAATCACCATCTGTGTAGGCTAGATTCTGAGTCTACTTGACACAACCTACAGTCGTCTGAGAGGAGGAAATCTCCAGAGAGGAAATGACTCCCTAAGATCCTGCTGTGGGCCAGCCTGTAGGGCATTTCCTTAATTAGAGACAGAGGGGGGAGGGCCTAGCCCATGGTGAGTAGGGCTACCCCAGGGCAGGTGATCCTGGGTTCTATAAGAAAGCAGGAAGAGCAAGCCTTAGAGTAAGCCTTAGAGTAAGCAGGACCCTCCATGGCCTTGGCATCAGCTCCTGTCTCCAGGTTCCTGCCCTGTGCGAATGCCTGTCTTTCTTTCCTTCAATGTGCATGTGTAATCCCAATAAACTCTTTCCTCTCCAACTTTCTTTTGGGCCACGGTGTTTCACTGAAGCAATAGAAACACTAAAACACCATTCTTATACTTGAGGTTCCAGAAACATCTGAATTGTAATCAAGTGTTTATTTCTGCCACTTTCACGTGGCTGCTGCTCCAGAAATATGCCCTTCTTTTCAAAGCCGAGGAACTTTTCCAAACTAGTTTATACGTAAGGATGAATGAGGTTTAAAACGTATTTCAAAGACTTGTGTATATATCGATGCTTGCGTGATTAAAAATCTCTTAAGGTAAATGTTTAAATACCCCAGTACACTTTCATTTGGAGGAATTAACCTGGTTCACTCTCTAGCCAAATCTGATTGCTAGATGACCATTTCCTTCATCTGCCTTATAGAACTCCTGTAATTTATTCTGGATTCACCCCGGTCTTTGAGAAGCCTCCCTTGTAATCATCCCCCCAGGGAGAATCCTTTACGCCGTCATACCCTAAATACACGTTTTCCTACAAACACCTACCATCCCGGTCTGGGCCCAGTTTACTTTAGTACCTCCAGTTCTACCCGCCAAGCCTAGCTAACAGCAGGTGCTCTTTTAAGAGGGGAATGACCTAGTGAATGTCAAGAGCTTAGACAGGAGTTTTAAAAATCAGCCCTGAGAAAACACACAGCTGCCAAGGGCTGAACGGCAGGCGGTCCTGGTAAAGAAGACAGAAGAACAATTTGAACCAGCACACAACCCTCCTGAAGGGATTACTTGTCCCATTTTTCTCAAGTGGCTTTTCAGCCTCCTCAACTTCCCGCCCACTCTCCCCTGCTGGAGACAGGTCATGCAGGTATCCCAACAATGAGGCACTGATTGGCCAGAGATGATTTCATTGTTAGGAACATCCGGGCCCTTCACTCTCCCTGCAACACCTCCCCAGAGCCCCTAACGCGCCCAGTGTTCCACTCCCGCGCGCGCCCCACCCGTAGTTTAAACAACAACGCTTCTCTCCGGGCACCTTCTTGGTCCTCACAGTGCTCTCCCTTCATGTCTCTACGCCGAAGAGAGGCGTCTGTCTCCTCCAATGAGAACCTAGGGACACTTTTCTAGCCAATCAGGAGCCGGCTCTCTCCACTCCGGGTGGGACCAACTTCCACCTATAACAGGACTGCCCGTTGGTCCCTTTACGTGTTCGTTTTCCGCGAGGTTTAGAGGTCACAGAAGTGCAGGGTCCGCAGACTCGGTGCTTGGCCGCTTCCTGAGATTAACCAATCGCTTTTAGGATACCTTTGCGCGTTTATTTAAAAAGCCGGAGAGACGGATTTGGAAATTGATTTAGTGACGAAAACGTAGAGAAAGCCAATGACCCGAGGGTCAGGCTCCATTCGGACCAATCAGACAACGGAACCGGCCTCCAAGTGGGCGTAATTTGACAGACGGAGGACTCTACCTATGGCTGCTAGGGAGGGCAGGCCGGCGACGTCGGGAAGTAGAGCAAAGCGGAGGCGTGGCTGAATGAAGTAAATGGTAATAAAGGGTTGAGCCTCACTGGTGGGCGGTGCTTGATGGATAGGTGACCTTGCCAATTAAAGGTGGGGAAAGACGCCCAATGGGAAATTAAAGGCACAGAGGCGGGGCCGGACTGGGCGGGAGAACGAAGATTGATGTGTCTTTCAGCAAACCGTAATCCGTGGCGATACGCGCGGCGTCCCAATGGGTGGCCGCGGGGGGTGGAGCCTGGGGAGGGGCGGAGAAAGACGGAGGTGCTGGGAGGGGGTTGCAGAAGGAGCGGTGCGGCCGCTGCTCAATGGCGGAAAAGCTGCTGTTGCTCTGACCGCCGGCAGTTGCGGGGGAGTTTCCTGCCGGCTCTGCTGGAGTCTCTTGTTTCTCCGTGTCCGGTGGCTGGAAGATGCTCCAGAGAGACCAGGCTGCGGCGGAGGAGGTGGCGGCTGCCGGGTCGGCAGCGGCGCTGGGGTGGAGAGAAGGCGGCGGCGGCGGCGTGAGGGGCCGAACGGTGTAAACAGCCCGGGCGGCGGCGGTGGCCGAGCACCCTAGGGCGAAGCGGCGGCTGCGGAGGCAGGGGCGCGTCTCGGGAAGAAGCCGGGGGCCGGGGGCGGCTGTGCGGCGGGGGAGCCTGCGAGACCTCGCCTCCTCCCTTCGCTTCAGGTAAGGCCGCTTGGCCGGCGCCCCGCGGAGTGGGGAACGGCCGGCCGGCCAACTTGCGCCTAGGCCCCGGCCGGACCGCCGCCTCCGCGCTCACTCTAGGCTCCGGGGGGCGCGGCGAGCGAGTAGTTTGCCGGTTCGCGTGGAAGTCGGCTGCTTCCCCTATCGCTGCGCCGTGTAGGCAGCGCCCATGGGCGCGCGGGCCACTCCAGGCCGCGGCTCCCCTGGTCCGGCACGCCGCCTTTGAAAACACCTTTCCGCTTTGCTCTCCGGGTCGCTTTCTGCCCTCCCCTGCGCTCCGCTTCACTTCCTTGTGAAGTCTTGCTTTTCTGTCTGTGCCTTCTTCCTCAAGTGCTTTAAACCGTTTCTTTTGCTCCTCCTAACTAGAGTCGGCTCGTGTCTGTGTGTGTGGTTATACCCTCTCTCCAACTGCCCCAACACTGTCAGAAATTTTAGGGTGTCGTGCTTAACAGTGGACTTAAGTGAAATTGCTACTATCTTTATCCCAAATCTATTGGAGGTCCATTAAGAATAGACTGACCAGTATTATGTGGCCGGATCACTTTTATATTCTTTTAACTTTAAAAGTATCATTAAGGATAGTGTGAAAATAACCATGAAATAAATTTCCAGATGAAGGGCTCGATGAATGTTGGAACAATTTCTTCAGTTATAATGACCTCTAATACCAGTTTTAGCACCCCTACAAAGTTTGCCGGTCTTAAGTTTGCCGATCTTATTTGGCAAAAAAATGTCCCTTTAAGCATTCGCTAGCAGCCCAGGTTGATCAGTATTCAAGCGCTTCTGAAACCAGCTTGGGAACTTAAAAACAACTACGAAGCCGTCTTGTTAAGTCACAGAGAACTTTTAAAATAGGCCCCACATGTTTAATGTATCAAAATAAAGCTGGCAGGAGTCTCGTAAAGGGATTATTAGGGAATTTGAGTTGTCTTCGTGTTTTGTGGCTATTTTGGGAAAACCATTCTTTTTCTGTTAACAAAGGTTTGCAGCTACTGTGATGTGAGAATTACTGAGGCTTACTGTGGGATTAGCACAGGAACTCTTTCTATCTGAGCGACTCCATGGATGGAGAAGTGGCGAGTTGCGCAGCGAAGAGAGTGAGTCACAGTATGTTCTGGCAGAAACATGCCATGGCCTCTGAATGTTAATAGATATTATTTCATTTACTTTCTCTGTTGTGCAATCAGAGTTCCTTTTGTAGGCCTGCACCACCTCTAAACAAGTGTGGAAGTTATTCTGATTATTACAGAATTTTCCAAGAGCATAGACATAAAAACACATTCTTGCAACACTTAGATGATAATTTTTATGTATATGGAGACCGGGGCGTGGGGGGGCTCATTATGTAACTCCGGCTGGCAGGTGTGTAACTTAATGGGTAGACCAGACTGGCCTTGAACTCCCAGAGATCACCTGCCTCTGTGTCCTGGGTGCTGAGCTAGAGGGCCTGGACCCGCACACCCAGCTAAATGGTGATTTTTTTTTTCTGTCTTTAAAGAAATGCTTTTGTAGGCCTTCCGAATGGGCAGTGAGTGTGCTGCTGTTTGTTTCCTTTGCCTGTTTGGTATTTAGTTAGTGCATCAACACCTCCCCTCCCTTAAAGGGTTTTTTGTTTTTCTTTGAGACAGGATCTCAAAATGTAACAAGGGGTTGGCCTTGGGCTCACTGTGTAACCTCTGCTGGTCTCAAAGTGATTCTCCTGCCTCAGATTCTTGGAAACACAGTGTTTCACCATTCTTGTCTCTCTTCATTTTTATATTGTAAGTGTTTGCTGCATGTGTGTAAATGTTCCATGCGCACCACCACAGGTATGCCTGGCGCTTGTGGAAGCCAAGAGGGAGTGAGAGGGCACGAGGTCTCTTGGAGCCGGAGTTACAGGCTCCTACAGAACCCAGGTCCTGTGCCAGAGCAGCTGTAATTGCTCTCCAGCCCCTGAGCTCTCTCTCCCTTTATATAAAACTTTAAATCTTGTCGGCTCTTACTTGTTTTTAATGGTTGTGTTTTCTCTTCGTTTAGTGGGGTTTTGTTTTTCTCTCAAAGTCTTAATAGTTTCTGCCTAGTGCCTTGTGTTCATTGTGTGTTCTCACATGAGCGTTTGTATTTTTATTAGTATTTCTCCATTCTTCGCTATAGCTCTTGAGCGGTTGCTTTGATGATTTGGAGCTCTAGGCAGAGCTCTCAGCACTTGTGCTTTACTGTTGGGTGTCTTGTTTCTCTGAAGACTGCAGGTTACTGGAGTGAGAGTGCTGCTTAGTTTCTGTGGCCCGCATGCCAGTGCACACAATTACCAAATCCCTGAGATTATATCATCAAAAGGGATGGGATGGTGTCTAAATAGCTGTGCTTCTAAGAACAGTTGATTCATAAGTTGATATGGTCAGAAAAAGTAGCTCTTGAAAGTTACAGTGTTTCCTCTGATGTATAGTGTTTAGTGGAAACCTATGAATTCAAGAGTAATTCTGTTTGGCTGTACTATGGCAGACTGCCATAGTATTACCTAGATACTGAGATTTCTTTAAAAAAAAAACTCTTGGAGTCCATGTCCTTGTACATGAGTTGATAAATATTTTTTTATAGTATATGATATTGGGGGTGAATGTTTCCCCCTCCTACCATTGATGTTGTAACATGAATCTATGTTTCATGAATATTTATGCGTTATGTGTAATCATTTAAAGATACATTGTAATTACCTTGCAGAGAGGTAGTAAACTAATCCCTATAGTGGTTTTTATTCTCCTGGCACTCAGGAAATTGAGGCAATATGACAGGCAAGTTTTAGTGGCTACAGAGCAAGGCTGCCTTGAAAATATTAGTACAGTGAATAAAATTAACTTCTTAGGAAACATCCTATGTTTTCTGCAAAATACAGTTTTGATTTTTTTTTTTAAAGGAGAAATTAGAAAAAAACAGTGGTCTAAGACTAATACAAGACTTTTTGGTTGTGGGTTTTTTTTCAACTTGAGAATTTATTCATATAGTAGTTTCAGGTATGCCTGCCTAGACAGTTAGAAAAAAGTGATCCCTCCTTGTTCTTGTTTTTCTTTTTTCATTTTATGAGAGAGTGCGCTAGCACACATGCTCCGGTGTGTGTGTGGGGGTCAGACCTAGTTTTTTCCATCATGTGGGTTATGAGAATCAGACTTGGTGCCAGGGCACTCTTACTCCCCCGGGCCTCTCTTCAGCTCTTTATTTTTAGGGAACTAATTTTAGAAGTAGAATGACCCAGGTGAACATTGGTGGTGACGGGCGGCGGTGGTGCTTGCCTTTAATCCTAGCTTCTGCTCTGGAGGCAGAGGCAGGCGGATCTCTGTGAGTTTGAGGCCACCCTGGTCTATATAGTGAGTTCCAGGACGCCAAAACTGTTCAGCAGTGAAACCCTATCTTCAAAAAGCAAAACAAAAAAAAAAGAAGTTAGAATGACCTTGAATACTTCTGTTTAAAGTTTGTCATAGAATATGGACATGATAACCTGTTAGCAGAACTGCATTCGTTAGCTGAGGATAGCCTAAGGTTCTTAGAAATTTGGGCAGACCCCAGTTATGTGATCTAGACTACTTCCCATCTCACTGCTCTATAAACTCAGTGAAGATAGAATAAAATTGGGAACTATTTGGATTTTAGAGTTTCTATGTTGAGTACAAAACATCTTAAATTGACAGAAACTTACCGGTTCCTAGAAGTTAGTTTAAGGAGTACATTTGAGAAAGTTAAAGTTCCAAAAGCTCCATAATCTGCACTTTCCTCCCCCCCCTCCACTTTTAGACAGGGTCTCCTTTATTCAGGCTGGCCTCAAATCTCAGGCTAGCCTTGAACTGACCCTCTGTTCCACCTCTGGAGAGTTAGGATTGCTGGAGTGCATTGGCCTGTCTGGTTTGTGTGTGGTGCTGGAGACGGGGCAAGGACTTTGAGAATGCTGGGCAGGTGAGTGATCTTTCCACCTCCTTGTCTGTGGTGTTGTGGCTGTTGCTTGCTTTTGGTGATCTTACTCACTTACTCGTTCTTTAGGTACTTGTTTTGAAATCACCATGTTCATGCCCACTGACAAGCCGACTTCTCCGTTTCCTGTGCCCATGGTATTTCTAGGACCTAAAAATACTTGGAAGTACTCTATCACTGAGCTGCAACCTCAGCTTGTTTTCAGCTCTTTTTTTTTTTTTTTTTT
>NC_022018.1:7912114-7916907 GCF_000317375.1 Microtus ochrogaster
GTCCTTATTTTTTCTTGGTCTTGGTTACCTCACTCAAAATGATGTTTTCTAGCTCCATCCATTTGCCTGCAAATTTTAAGGTGTCCTTATTTTTTTCTGTTGTGTAGTACTCCATTGTGTAAATATACCACATTTTCCTTATCCATTCTCCATTTGAGGGGCATTTAGGTTGTTTCAAGGTTCTGGCTATGACAGACAAAGCTACTATGAACATAGTTGAGCACATGCCCTTCTGGCATGATTGAGCACCCTTTGGATATATATCCAAAAGTGCTATTGCTGGGTCTTGAGGAAGGTTGTTTCCTAATTTTCTGAGAAATCGCCACACTGACATCCAAAGGGGCTGTACCAGCTTGCATTCCCACCTGCAATGCAGGAATGTTCCCTTTTCCTCACAACCTCTCCAGCATAAGTTGTCATCAGTGTTTTTGATCTTGGCCATTCTTACAGGTATAAGATGGAATATTGGAGTTGTTTTGATTTGCTTTTCTCTGATGACTAAGGATGTTAAACATTTCCTTAAGTGTCTTTCAGCCATTTTAGATTCCTCTGTTGAAAATTCTCGGTTTTGGTCTATACTTCATTTTTTTATTGGATTATGTCATCTTTTGGTGTCCAATTTCTTGGTTTTTCGAGACAGGGTTTCTCTGTGGTTTTGGAGCCTGTCCTGGAACTAGCTCTTGTAGACCATGCTGGTCTCGAACTCACAGAGATCCGCCTGCCTCTGCCTCCCAAGTGCTGGGATTAATGGCATGCGCCACCACCGCCCGGCTTGGTGTCCAATTTCTTGAGTTCTTTGTATATTTTGGAGATCACACCTCATGTGGGGTTGGTGAAGATCTTTTCCTATTCTGTAGGCTGCTGTTTTGTCTTGTTGACCATGTCCTTTGGTAAAGCGTTTCTTATTTGAGTCAATGTCTTTACGTAGCTTGAGTTGAGAAGGGCCATCTTTCCAGTAGCCCTCCCTAGTCCGTCCCAGAAAGAATACCCTTTGGATTCCCTCTCAGTATGATGAGGCCATTAGGTCGGTGAGGATAAAAAAGATCCTTTACTAACTTCTTGATTTATAACCGTTACAAATTTGTATGTAATATTAATGTTGGAAATTTAGTTATTTAAGTTTTAGTAACACCCAGTGTCCTAGAACATATGAATATCATGATAGCTCACTTTTGTTGTTTTGGTCGAGGTGGGATTCGACCCGGGGTCTCATACATGCTAGACTAGCCATCTATTACTGAGCTACATGCCCAGCCCATACCTTTTTTTCCCCTTCCTATTTCAGAGTGCTCTATTTCCCCAGTTTAATTTTAATAGAAACATTTTGCCACCGGATGGTGGTGGCACACACCTAAATCTCAGCACTTGGGAGGCAGAGGCAGGCAGATCTTTGTGAGTTCAAGGCCAGCCTGTTCTACAAGAGCTAGTTCCAGGACAGGCTCCAAAACTACAGAGAAACCATGTCTTGAAACACCCCCATCCCCCCAAAAAAAGAAAAGAAAAAAAGAAAAAAACACATTGCTTCTGAAATATGGCCATGACACAAAACTCTTTTGAAGTAAACTTTTATTAGGTAATATATGACCATATCTACTGTATGTTGTCATAACTTACCTTTTTTGTTTGTTGAGCCTCTTTTGAGGAGTCTCACTATGTAGCTGCCTCCCTGGTTGTCTCTAGAACTATATGTAGACTAGGCTGGCCTGAGACTCACTCCTGCCTCTGCATCTACCTCCTATGAGCTGGGATTAAAGGATGTGAACTATCAAACCCTGCAACAATAGCTATTTTTAAATGCATTTTTGAATAATTTAACTTCAAGACCTCAATAAATAGCTTATTCACACTTGAGGTTCACATACTAGGTTTAACTAAATACTAAGGCTTGTGATAGTTAAAGCAGTTTGCCAGTTTGAAGCTTTTATGACTTGCCAAATAGATTGTATGTGTGTGTTGTACAGGGTTTGGACACTGTCCTTGCATGAGTGTACACCAACAGGAAGCCTCATTCCCGACCCCAAAATATTAAATACTTTAGTATTAACTTGTTAAGACTAAAATAGATCCAGTGTTTTCTTTTGGAGAACTTTGAACAGGTTTCCAGGCTAGTTTGGTTATATAGTGAGACTCTGTTTCAAAAACAAAACAAACACCAAATGAACAAAAGGAAGTATCATCTAGGTTGTGGTGTTCATGTTTGGCTTTACATTAACTTCTTGAAAATTAAAATCTTGACTTTAGAAACATTACTGCTTGCTTAGCAGGCTTACTTTGTGTCTGTGTGCAGAACAGGACCCAGGCACAGAGCTCTGCTTCTTGTAAGCTGTCTACTGTTAATGGGGCTTCTTATAGGAGTGGAGCCAATTACTGAGAGAGAAAGGAAGGATAATTATTATCTCTGGAAGTGTTAGGATTTTTGTTTATTTGACCTTCACTACAAAATAGTTTGTTACTGAAAAATACATTGTATCGTAGAAACAGGAAAATTTTTTTAAAATGAAAAACTAAAAAGGTGTTAAATTCTCAGGTTTATAGAGTAAGATTTGTAATATAAAAGAAAGTGAAGCAAGTGGGTAGTTTGTATTTGATAGGTGCTGAGTACCTGAAAAGCAGAAATAGCAAATATATAGGTGAATTTAAAAATTTGAAGGACAGCCAGGCGGTGGTGTGGTGGTGGCACACGTCTTTAATCCCAGCACTCGGGAGGCAGAGGCAGGTGGATCTCTGTGAGTTCGAGGCCAGCCTGGTCTACAAGAGCTAGTTCCAGGACAGGAACCAAAAGCTATGGAGAAACCCTGTCTCGAAAAAGTCCAAAAAAAAAAAAAAAAAAATTGAAGGACATTGGGCGGGGAAGCAGAGGAGGCAGATCTCTGAGTCCAGCCATGGCTATACAAGAAACCCTATCTCTGTCTTTTTTTTAAAAAAAAAGGTTTCAAAGTAGTTTTAAGTTACTTTATCACTGACTTAAATGGAATTACATTTTATTTTCTTGATTAGGTGTGATGTGTTCCTGATGTTGGAAAGGAATAGTTACTAGATGTTCTTATGATTTGGAGACCATAGGAGCTAATCTGTCACTTGAGGGTATCTGACCCTCTGGGCAGCATAGGTCCCCACCCCAAATAAAACAGTCACATCTGGTAAGGGCCTGGTACTTCTACTTAACATGTAGTCCCTTATAGATTCCTACAAATGAGAAATAATTTAACTCAAAATGATATGCTCACTATTGGGGATGCTTTCTGCTTTCATGTACTCTAGGCTACAGTCTACAGAGAAGTGCAGGGTTCACAGCAGTAACGTATTTAATGTGTGCTTTCTGTTGTTATTCTTAGGTTTGCTGAGTGCTTGGTGCCTGCAAGGTCTTTCAGGCTGGAGTGAACAAAAAGACAAATCTCCCCTCCCCCGGCAGATCTTCCATTCAGGATAGCCAGTGCCTCTTGGGTTCACTGCACAGCTGAACTTCCTCTCATGCAGGCTTCAGACACCTTCAGGATGTGTCTGTTTTCTAGACACATGTAAAAATTGATTAGAACTTAAGCGGTTGTTTGTTTGTTCTCACTCTGTTGCCTAGGCTGCTGTGGAACTCCAGGGCTCAAGTGACCCCCACCTCAGACTTTCAAGTAGCTGGGACTACAGGTTTGTACTCCCATGTCTTGCAGAGCTTCATTAGTTTTAAAAATGGAAAGGAAGAGTTTTTGTATAATTGGATGAAAACTGGAGTGTGTTAAGAAAGAGGAAATTTTACTTATAAGAGACATGGATTTCAGTTTAGAATGCAACTCAGAAAGAAAAGCAGTCCTTGAATTGGAGATGTGGGTGTTTCCACTTACTGTCAAATTTCATAGAAGTGAATTTCTAGGAGGGAGAGTGGGAGAAGGGATAGGATGGTAGGAAGAACAGCACTTTCAGCAGGGCTGTTAAGAGATGGGGAGAGTGGAATAGCTAGGCAGTAGACCCTCGATTGATCTTCAGAACCACAACAAGAAAACCAGTGGCTTGTTATTTGTGTTGGGAAAGGACCTTATTCTGTTTCTGTTCTTAGTTGAACATAGCTGAATGATTAATGGCTGACCAGTAGATCTGGTAATCCTGTCACTGACTTGTGGCTTCTCCTTTTGTTCTCTGGTGGTTTGACAGTTTAGCTAAAGGAAGACTGATAGGGTCAATTTGTTGTTAGTGTTGTTATGTGGCACTGGCATATTACTTGAGGTGCTTTTGCACTGTTAATTACTGCATGAGGTTGTCCTACTCCTGCCTGTAAAGCAGGTGCTTGCTTTCTGCCTTTTGTAGTCAACTAAGCAGCCACAAAAGCCCTGTAGCTTTCTATGTAATGATACTGTTTGGGAAAGATGTTTATCTTGAAGTTGCACAAACATGCCACATTAAACTTGACAGAGTTGAGTCTTTTTAAATTTTAATTCATGATGATCTTTTATGATCTTTATGAGTCAATGAGATTTGTGATCCTCATTGCAGTGAATCAAGATTAGGTTTTTACTTTAATGGGAACTTACCTTATATTTATTTGCTTATTTTTTAGTTTTTCGACACAGGGTTTCTCTGTGTAACTCTGGCTGACCTGGAACTTGATTTCTAGACCAGGTCTTGAGCTCACAGAGATGTGCTTGTCTTTGCGTCTCAAGTGTGTGCCTCCACTGCTTGGCTGTATTTATTTATAATATAAAAATGAACATAGTTGCCTGGCGGTGGTGGCGCACGCCTTTAATCCCAGCACTCGGGAGGCAGAGGCAGGCGGATCTCTGTGAGTTCGAGACCAGCCTGGTCTACAG
>NC_022018.1:7917007-7920184 GCF_000317375.1 Microtus ochrogaster
AAAAAAATAAACTAAATCATTTAAAAAAAAATGAACATAGTTCCACTTATGACCTAAGAGACCATGTTAATTTTGTCCATGTCAGCCTACACATTCCCTTTTCTGGGGAGGGGTCATGGACTCTCGTACTCAGGGTCTTGAGCT
Organism: Microtus ochrogaster; assembly: GCF_000317375.1. Lineage (NCBI taxonomy): Eukaryota > Metazoa > Chordata > Mammalia > Rodentia > Cricetidae > Microtus > Microtus ochrogaster. Next base: position 7,917,152 of record NC_022018.1, read on the forward strand.
TATATTCTAGTGCTGAGCTGCATACCCAGCCTCTTAGCGTTTGCTTGGTTAAAGTTTTAATGGTTGATGAGGCTAAACCCGGAAACTGGCTTTCCATAAGTCAGGAGTGTCTTGAATTAAATTGTTGTGTAAGAACAAATTTTAGCTTAATATATAATAGTTTTCAATTTTTTTTATAAAATCAAGTTTGTTAGGGTAGTATAAGTTTATATGGGTCCATAATGACTTAGATTATGTTATTGCTCTTTATCTGTATCTTGACTCCTTTCCAAGATAATAGGTTTGTGTGTGTAGTTGAGGCTATTTGCTCATCTGCACTTAAGCTGTAGTGCAGGTTTTGTGTGTGTTTTGCTGATGAAGTCTTTTACTTATATAATTTTTTATTTTATGTGTATGGGTGTTTTGCCTGCATGTATATCTGTGTATCACGTGAATGCAGTGCCTGTAGAGGCCAGAAGAGGGTGTTGGATCATCAAGAACTGAAGTTACGAATGATTGTTAGCCTCTCTGGGTGCTGTGATTAGAACTCTGGTCCTCTATGTGAGTAGCCAGTATTCTTAACCACTGAGCCGTCTCTCCTGCCCTGCTTGATTTTTAAATACAGGATGAGCACCAAATTTGGATACACAGATGTCTGTACAATAGTTTATTGATGATTTATTACAGGATTTTTTTTAAAAAAATCTGTTTTCAGACATGATCAACCTATAGAAAAAAATGTGTATCTTCCAGAATTATAGCATATATACAAATTATGGGAGTCAAGTATTATATATTTTGAATATAAAGTATTGGAGTTGGCTAGTTAATTATGAAAAGCTTGCCGGAAGCATATTAACCTTGCATGTTAAAAATGACTGGAAGGATTTTATAGTAAATCTCAATTTTAATTAACCCCACTTCCCCACTTCAGATTCTTATTAGGTACATATGACTGTTGGCTACTGTACTGGACAGCACAGCTCTGTATTTTTTTTTTTTTTTTGGCCTTTTGAGACAGGGTTTCTTTGTAGCTTGGAAGCCTGGAACTAGCTCTTGTAGACCAGGCTGACCTCAAACTCACAGAGATCCATCCGCCTGCCTCTGCCTCCTGAGTGCTGGGATTAAAGGCGTGTGCTACTGCCGCCCAGCTCAGCTCTGTATTCTTGTCTATATTTGGTAATTTGAGTTATATCTTTTCCCTCCTGAAATGTTAAATGATTATTCCATTGTGGCTTTAATTTTGTGTTTTCCTGGTAGGGAATTAGCATTTTTTCCCCTTACAAGTAGTCAGCATTCTCTTGTTTATTGGCCATAATTTCCCTTTTGTATGTTTGCCATGATCATCTAACTTTCTACACTCCTGTTTTTTTTTGATGGTGAAAAGTGATTGTAGGTATATATGAACATATAAGTACAGGTGTCAGTTACTGTACATTTTTAGGAATTCCGGTTTCTAGGGATTGTATGTCTCTGATGCAAATTAAAGATTTTAACCTAAAGATAGTTTAAAATCCCCCAAATAGTTTAAAATACTGAAATGAGTGCTTAGAATGCCAGTACTTTAATGTTAGGTAATATGTGTGGGGGTGGGGAGGACAAAATGATATCATTATAACTAAGTTATATTTCTTTTCATTAAGGAAATTTCATAATTTGTTCTTCATTTTGCTTTTTCTTTCCTTGTCCGTAAAACCCCAAGTTTCCCTAAGAAGATTGGATTGAGATTGATTAAGACCTAGACCAGTAGGGACTAGGAGGAGTCCCTAAAGGGAAGTGGTGAGAGCGTAGGGTAGAGAATTTGGGATGATACTATTTTTGAGGTACCTTGAAGGATTGGTTAGCTAAATTGTAACTGTTCCCTCGATTTCGGAAATAACTAGGCCAGCTTAAAGATAAACAACTATATTTTTAATTGTTATAAGGGGAACTCACGCCACAAGAATGGGAAGTCCAAGTTCTGCTGTGTCCTGCGGGAATCACCCAAAGAGAACAGCGAGCACCTGGTCCGTCCCAGTTTTTCTTCCTGGGCTCCAGGTAGCCGTGCCTTAACTAGGTTCCACTTCTTAAAGGTGATTGGTTAACAGAGCTTCCTCCATCACTAAATAGAATTTAATAGAACAAGTAGACTGTGAGGTGGGGCTGTGTACAGTATATCTGAGCTGTGTAGGACTGAGGCGTGGCAGTTTAGAGGCTAAGGTTCTGATAGATTGGGTATTTAGTATTTAGTGGGTTTTTGTTTTGTTTTAGGAATGAGAAGCTATCATATCTTTCTTGGGACATTTAGAGTGTGTTTTAAGAAAAAAAACAAGCTGGTGAATAAATGGATTAGAAGTTAGAAAGGGCAGCTGATGCAGTCAGGTTAGTCTAGTGAGGAGACAGGTACATTGGGTGAGGATGCTGTAAGATTGGAACAAATACTTAACAGACAACACTAATGGAACATGGTGACTTCTGGAATGGTGGTTGGATTTGTATCTGAAAAATGCTGATTTCTGCTTTGGGGTACAAGAAGTGTTAGTTTCCAGAAGGAAGAGTCAGCAGGAGTGCTGTGCTGTGTAGTACCTGACTTTAAGCCTTCCTCTGGGACCCCACACTGATAAACAGGCTAATTCAGCAAAGCAGGACATCAGATGTCTGCGTTATCCTCCTGGATAAATTGGTGATTTGGAGACTGAAATGGCTGTTTGGTTTTATGGTTGTTAGTGTTTTTACTTTTTTGGTTTTCGTTTTTTCTCATGAGGAACCGTCTCTGTACCAAATTCTTTAGACATGTTGGACCTTGTAGAGCTGTGTTCCAGGGCAATTCCTTTGTGTATTAGGACTGTGACTGTGCATAGATAGATTCTGTTCTAGTCCTCTTCATGAACTGATTTAAACAACGCTAAAGTGAACAGTCGGAACTGTAAGTAACATTTTTTCTAAAAGACTCATGAAACCTTTGCTTGTCCCCCCCTAATTTGACTTTTTTTGGTTTTTCGAGACAGGGTTTCTCTGCAGCTTTGGAGCCTGTCCTGGAACTAGCTCTTGTAGACCAGGCTGGTCTCGAACTCA
>NC_022018.1:7920284-7930168 GCF_000317375.1 Microtus ochrogaster
GGCCCTAATTTGCCTTTTATAATTGGGATCTGTTTATCTGGGAGGAAGACGATGACAAGCTAGAAGTCAAACCAGTGTACCCCGAACTTGTTTCACTGTCATTCCTAATTGAAACTGTTAAGGCAAGGAGGAAGAGTTATTTATTCTTTGGTGTGGAGAAATTAAAAAGGTGATCTCTGTCACTATTTGAAGTCAAGTATGAAACTGTGGAAAAGTAGTGCTAGCCTCTGTTTTTATCATCCAGGTAGTTGAGAACTGTGCAAACATGACTTTAGTTCAGCACTACCTTCTAAAAAAGCCAAGGTAATTCTTGGCAAGGAAAGGAATCCTTTTCCTTGAAAGTACTAGACTTTTCATGTGGACATGGAAGTTGCTGGTAGGCTCTGTATCCTTGAACTACATCCTGGACACTGCTCCAGTCCCTTTAAAACCCAAAGCCATGAAGGTAATTAAAGAGGAAAGAAACAAACAGATGATAAACACAGCATACACAGATCTCAGATATATTGTGAAGTGAAAGAAACCAGACACAAAGGAGTATGTCTCAGAATTTCATTTACATGAAATTCTAGAATTTCATGTACATCTTAATTGATAGTTAATTTTCACTTACATGTAATTCTAGAATTACATAAAACTCTGCTGACAGCAGATCATTGGCTGCCCTAAATCTGAATGGGGGTGGACTTGACAGGGGAGTGCAGGTACATTTGAGCCATGGGGATGCTCTGTATCTGTTGGGTGGGAGCAACACATGCACACTTGTAAGAACTCATTAAACCGCATAACATGGACGCATCTTATATGTCAGACTTTGTCAAAGCACAAGATCTTCAGCAGGGGAAACTGGATAGCAGAGCGGATCTGCACACAGTGGGTTTCTCTCTGACTTAGGACGTTTTCCTAGTGAACTTACCCCTTGACAGTAGAGCTGTTGATGCTATCATCCCTTATGTGAGAACCACATGGAAGAGAAGGAAATTCAGATAAATGCACTTATACACACGTCCTCCATATGGTTTTTCCTCCATATGGTTTTGATAAAGTCCGCTGAAATACATTGTTTTTTTTGGTTTTTTTTTTATAAAGTGTGTCTTTTTCTAAATATTTATTTATTTATTTATTATGTATACAATATTTTGTCTGTGTGTACGTCTACAGGCCAGAAGAGGGCACCAGATCTCATTACAGATGGTTGTGAGCTACCATGTGGTTGCTGGGAATTGAACTCAGGACCTTTGGAAGAGCAGGCAATGCTCTTAACCACTGAGCCATCTCTCCAGCCCCTGAAATACATTGTTTTATTTCTCTTTTTTCACCTTTGGATTTGGCTGGTTTCAGAAGTCATTGAGTAGATTTCAAAAATAAAATAATTTAAAGGAATATTTAAATAAAGTAGAACCTAACTTGAAACATTTGAGGGTTCAGTAAATGATGTACAAAATGGTAGTCACTTTAAACATTAGATATGTATTTATTTGTCGATTGTATGAGGATAATAGATGCTGCATAGATCTGATGTTCAGTCTTGGGTGGTTGTAATAATAGGCTGTGATCTATACATTTCACGTCAAGTACTAATTTAAACAGCTATCCTGCAGCATCTCCTTGTCTCTCAGCCTACACTACAAAGGCATTTTGTTTTCATGTTTTATTTTTTGAGACAGTCTCCATAGTCCAGACTGGCCTGGGCCTCCTGCCTCAGCCTCCCAAGTGCTAGGATTGCTTGTGTGGAGTTTTCTCTGCCCGCCCTCAACTGTAGGCAATACCAAACTTTTGAGGATTTAAATAATTGGGTCAGAGAGTCATGGCAGGTGGTTGAGCTGATAATTAAATCGGTTTTCCCAAAATATATGGCCCATCCATTCAGTATGTAGTTTGTCAGGAAAGCTTTCTTGACTTTAGTGTTTAGCATTTGCTCTGTTACATTGCATTGGTTTCCTCTTATTTGTAAACTGTCACATTGATGCTGACTCAGCCCCCCCCCGTTGGAATTCCAGGAATGCCTGGTTCAAACTACTGCTTCATTATCATTTGAATACAAGTTTCCTAGTCCCAGGAATAAGGGAGATAATTATCCAAAGAGCTTTTTATTCCAGTTGAGTGAGAGGAGTGAGGCAAGAGGACTTTGATTGCCTGAGTTTTTTATACGCGCACGCCTGCGCAAACACACACACACACACACACACACACACACACACGTTTTTCAAGACAGGCTTTCTCTGTGTAACAGCCCTAGCTGACCTGGAACTAGCCCTTGTAGACCAGGCAGACCTTAAACTCAGGGAGATCCGCCTGCCTCTGCCTCCCGAGTGCTGGGATTAAAGGTGTGTGCCAGCACCGCCCAGCTTGAATTTTTGACTACTTTCTTTACCTCCCTGTGTAGATATATGCAGTGTTGTTGGCTTTGAGTAAATGCTTTTAGTTATTCTGTGGTTCTGCTATCAAGTACAGTTCTGAGCAGTGTATTTTTCAAGTATAGTATATCCAAATTCCAGTAGCATAAGACCACTTTCTGACTTGTCATTTTTAGAAAACATATTATAGTCACTACAGGAATCTCAGAATATTGCCAAACTCATTGCTACCATTTCAGAGTTAAGCCTGCCACTAGGTCCTGTCACTGTTAATGAAGACCTGCTAGTTTGTCTGAGGTCTATAGTTAATCCAGATTACCATATGCATTTTGTTGTTTTCTGGCTTCTGATCCCATATTATAATAGTTTTTACCTATCACTTAAATCATACAATATATACTAAAAGTTTTTAATATTGTTTTTATGTGTGTGTGTTTTAGCTGCTTGTATTTATGTGTGCCATATATGTGCACTAATTGTGGAGGCCAGAAGAGGGTGTTGGGTCCCCTTGAACTGGAGTTAAGAGTGCTAGTAAGACTGGAAGTCAAAACCCTGGTGCTCTGGAAGAGCAGTCAATGAGATTTAACTACTGAACCATCTCTCCAAACCTCCAGTATATAAGTTTGATACCTGTTTTTTCTCATTGTGATTATTGAGGTTTTTCCGTATTCTTGCTTGTTAGTTATGCCTTATAGTTTTAGAATCATGCCACGATTAAAAGATAAGGACAGTCTGGAAAAAGCACCACAAGTGTTGTTAATTCTTACTTGGGGGAAATTCTCACTCTGTAGCCCAGGTTAGCCTTAAACTCACAGCAATTCTCTGGCCTCAAATTCTCCCGAGTGCTGGCATTATAGGCTAGAGCCAATACCAACTACCTGATTCCTCTTTTATATGCTACATTGTCCTGTGCTGGGAAGTTCTAATTTAATAAAAGTTTACCAGACAGTTTGGTGGTGGTGTTTTGTTTTGCTATAGCCTGTATATGTGTATACTCTCTCTTTTTTTTTTTTTACGCTTCTTTATTGCTGGGAATTGAACTCAGGACCTTTGGAAAAACAGGCAATGCTCTTAACCTCTGAGCCATTTCTCCAGTCCCCATGTGTATACTCTTTATATAGTTCAAATCTGCATGTAATTTGAGTTTTATACCACACTGTTCATAGCAAACAACGATGGGACTTTTTTCCCAAGTAAAATTTCTAGCAAAGAGCCAGGCGGTGGTGGCGCACGCCTTTAATCCCAGCTCTTGGGAGACAGAGGCAGGCCGATTCGAGGCCAGCCTGGTCTACAAGAGCTAGTTCCAGGACAGGCTCCAAAACCACAGAGAAACCCTGTTTCTAGCAAAGCAAAATGTGACCATCAGCAACACTGTAATATTCTCTCTCTCTCTCTCTCTCTCTCTTTTCATTCTGGCTGTGCTGTCAAACTAGGAAAAGAAAGTAGGAGGCATCCTGTGATCGCTCTCACATGGAAGGCCATTTCACAAAACGTGTGACTTAATGAATGGAGAGAATCCACTCCCTCAAGATGTCCTTTGACCCCCACAAGCACATGTGACATAAGCACATACACATAAATAAAACTTAAGTTTAAAAAGTTGGAGAAAAGGATGAGACCACTGTTTAATTTCTGTGAGTTTTCTGATGGGGAGGGTGTGTGTAGCTTTTTTTTCTCTGTTCTTTTAAGATAACAGAACTAGAATAGTGCAGCCATTTGTGGACACTGAGGCTGAAGACTAATAGTAATAGCCATTGATTTGTTTGGCAACAGGCTGAAGTCAAGAGCACTGGGCTAGATCATAGGAATTCTGTCTTGATAATCCTTTATACACTGTGTCCTCGGTTAAAATTTGAAATTAGAAAGGTACCATTCTAAACAGTTTATTTGTAAGACTTCTTAAAATTCTCTGGCTCTCTGTGGTATGTGCATCCTCAGGCCTTTGTGCCTATACAAGTACATAAAAGAAAAAAATTATGTTGTTTTTGTTGATCTATGCAGCTTTAATATTCTAAGTAGTTTGATTATAGCTTCAGTGCTGTCATTTATTAATTCTGCAATTAGTATTTATTAGTAAATATTCGCCCTTTACATTTATTTTGCATTAGTTTTTTTTTTTTTCCTAAATGTTCTATGTTTTTATTGTTAGAACTGATGCTCTTCTTCTGGAGTGAGAGTTGGAGATCAATTCTCAGACTAATAGATTATGGTCAGCTCCTGTTCTACCACTGAACTGTGCCACCCAGCCTTACTGTCCAGTATTCCAAGTAAAGTGTTTGTGTAACTGTTGAATAATTTTTCAGTTAAACATCACTTGGTTTTCTGCTGTGAAACATTTCCTTACTTTTGCTGTGAGAACTCTTCCTATGTAATATGGATTCTGCTTTTTTTGTGCAGAGAACATTATAATCCCATTTTTATCCTCAAGCATTTTTGGAAAATTTAAATTGTGTTTAGAAACAAAACAGAACTAGGCTGGGTGTGCTGGTACATGCCTTTAATCCTAACACTCAGCGGCTACAATATTCTTTTTGTATGGGATGATTTGCCAGTTATAAATTTGTGTATATTTGAATTTTGAGAAAATACTAAAATTACCCATAAAATCTCCTTCACCCCCCCCCCCTTTTATTAACCTTCACTCTCTCTTAAGAGAGTTTCAGTATATACCCATACTTTTGCTTTGGCCTCCTGCTTGCTTGATACCATCAGACTGCCTCTTCTCATTCATCTTAAATGTAGCTTTATAGAGGATTCAAAAAAATTGACTAAGCAGATAAGTTTAAATGAGTTGATTTTTTTTGTGTGTGTGTCTGTGTGTGTTAGACCAGACTTCTGTTAAAACAGAAGTGACATTTGTTTTGGCTAAGCAGCTTCTGTTCCACCTATGTGTTTATGTAGTAGCATTTTCATACTCCACAACTGAACAGAACAAACACAGTTTTGGGGGTGTATTACTGTAATATTTGTCAAAGATATGGGTATTAATGACCATAAAATTGTGTGCTATGGTGATGCTTTATTGAGAGAAGAGTCTTTATATTTATGTATGCAGGCAATTTGAATAGTTCTACAGCGTAGTTGGTTTTTTGTTTTGTTTTGTTTTTTTGAGACAGGGTTTCTCTGTAGCTTTGGAGCCTGTCCTGGAACTAGCTCTGTAGACCAGGTTGGCCTCAAATTCACAGGAATCAACCTGTCTTTGTCTCACAAGTGCTGGGATTAAAGGCTTGCACCACCACCACCCACCTCTACAGCGAAGTTTTAAGTTGATTACTGATCTATGATCCTGTCACCAAAATGATAGATAGTAACATTTTGCTGTTTGCATCTAAATTCTTCTGTCACTTTCTTCCCTAGAAGTAACTACTATCAAATTTTACACCATTCAAATGTGTTTTGCATATTTTTGCTACATATTCATGTTTTAAACTAATTGATTGTAAGTTTTCTAAATTTAAAAAAATAAAAAACATCATACTCTGTTTTCATTAGGTTTATTCATAGTGATGCATGTGAATATCCACCATACTTTTAACTCTATAGAGTGTTACCTTATGTGTAAGGTATGCATTATCTTGTGTGTGAGAGAATATTCTACCAATAGTTCTACAGGAAGTCACTTGCATGTTTACTTTACCAGATAATGTTCTAGAGATTGCTGATGCTGTTTTGGTTTCTGGTTTAATAGTGTGACCTAGTTTTTCCCCTTCTGAGAATTTTTAGGATTACATCTTTACCACTAGTGTTTTGAAACTTCGGTACTATTTTGGTTCTGGTTCTACTTTCAGTCTTTCTGTGTAGTGCTGGTTAGCTTTGGGAAACTTCTCAACTGTTTCTTTGATAAATTTCTTTCTTTTCTGTGTTGTTTTGCAGTAGTTAGATATTGTATCCTCCTTTGATTGACTGCTTTTTGAACTAATTGTTCAGAAATTGTTTGTAACTCTTTCTCTGAGAGAATATGGGGTATCACACTTTGGGGATGGTTTTCTCAGCCTGTCTCCCTCCCTCCCTCCCTCCCTTTTTCCTCCCTCCCTCCCTCCCTTTTTCCTCCCTCCCTTCCTTCCCTCCATCCCTCTTTCTTACTTTAACTCCCGAATTTACATGTTTAAAATTGTATTTGTTGCCTGGTGCTATCTCCTTTATTCCCACATATATAATATGGAATGGTTATATTAAGCTAATATCTCTTACCTAAAATACTTCTAGGAACATTTTTATTTTTAAGAGATGTATTTTATTACGGGTGTGTCTGTTTGTGGGTGTTGAGAAGATCAGAAGTTTTTACTTCTTCAGCTGGACTCAACAGGCAGCTGTGAACTAGCTACCCTGGGTGCTGTGAACTGAACTTGGGTACTAAGAGTAGTATGTGTTCATCTGTGAGCCATCTCTCTAGCTCCTGTATTTGTTTTGTGAGGTAGGGTCTTTTGTGTAGCTCAGGACAGCCTCAAATTTGTGTTGTTCTTTGGCCTCCCAAGTGCTGGGATTATAGGCTCGCACTACCATAGCCAGTTTAAATGTATAGTGGTTTACACCTGTCTGACTTGAGTATTTCTATCCCTTCACCAGCACCTCCTTGTCTCTCCCACTCCCTATCCACCATTCTTTTCTGCTTCCAAGTTTGGTTGTTTTAGGTTCATTACACAGTTGGCCCTCTGTATCTGCGGGTTCTCCATGGATTCAAGCAGCTCTGGACTGGAAATATTCGGAGGGGAAAAATGCCAGAAAGTTCCCAGATCAGAACTTAGATTTACTGCTTGCTGAGCTTTTTATTTAGCTGGTGTTAGAGCAGTGGTGTGTAGGCATACTGAAGGAGCCTCCCTCCGGTAGACGTAGGCTCCTCAGCTTCCAGCACTGTAAGTTCGAGTGCTGTTTGCTTTGTTGCTTGTAAACTGCACAATTTGGCCGATAATGATTATATTTGTGCTGAATGTGTCCAGATTTCTTTTCTTGGAATTCTCTGCACAGTGCAGCATAATAACTATATAGTATTAAGTTACATTAACTACTGTAAGTTATTTATGCCTGGCATATTTCACTTGATATAAGGTCTATCCATGTTCTTATTAACAAGTTTTTTTAAGGTTGTATGGTAGTCCATGTGTCCATATTCTGTTCACATTTCTGTCATTCATGAAGGAAGCTCACACTGATAATAGGATGAGTTAGGATGTCATTTCGTAGAGCAGACTTCATCACTGTGTAGAGTGATTGTGCAAGCTCTAAGCTTTCATGGAGTGTTTTTGCATTTAAGCAGTCAGTCTCTAAATCATCTGAAATTAGTGGATACCCTCAGGTTTCTGGAAGCTGAGTTATCAAAAGCATTGTGATGTTACTTATTCAAATTTACAGCTTTTTTTTTTAAGATAGTGTCTCATGTTGCTCAGGCTGGTCTTTTTTTTTTTAAAAAAGATTTATTTATTATGTATACAACATTCCTTCCATGTAGGCTTGCATGCCAGAAGAGGGCACCAGATCTCATAATCTGGTGGCTGTGAGCCACCATGTGGTTACTGGGAATTGAACTCAGGAATTCTGGATGAGCAGTCAGTGCTCTTAACCTCTGAGCCACCTCTCCGTCCCTCCAGCCCCCCCCCCCCTCTTAAACTTACTTTAAAGTTTAGGATGACCTTGATCCCCTGTGGTGGGATTGTACTTGTGTGCCTCTGCGCCTGACTGTAAGCTAGCCTTTTAGAAAGGCTTTCCACCTTGGTCCGTAGTGAAACCTGGTCCTTCTAAATCCAGACCCTCTGTAGTTTATCTTTTCAAAGCAAATCTCTTTTCATACACATACACACTTTTATCTATATTTAAAAATCCTGTTGGGGCTGGGTGGTGGGGTTGTATACCTTTTAAAAATTCCAGTACTTGGGAGGCAGTGGCAGGCAGATCTTTTTGAGTTTGAGGATAGCCTGGTCTACAGAATGAGTTCCAGGCTACACAGAGAAACCCTGTCTCAAAGAAAAAAAAAATCATGTTGGGAGTTGAGCACAGGGCCTATTGCATGTACACATGGTTTTTCTCAACAAGGTATATACCTGTAAATTTTTAATCTTCTTTAATAAGTAGGATTTACCTCTTTACCTCCCTTCCCCTCGAATCTGCTTGGACCTTAGTGGCCCAAGAATGCAGTACAAATAACACTGCAACCTCCAAGAGATCAGAAAAGGTTTCTGCCTAAGATGTCTCCTGAGAAAATTCTCGCAATGCTGAGGTTCTCAAAAAGGGGAGCCCACATGGAGGTCCTCCATGGGACAATACCTTGGGGATTTCTGGCTAACATTCCTTGTCTATTCCCAGTCCTGTAAATGGGCTTCCAATGATTGTCTCTTCATCAATAGCTGATAGTATGGGAAAATTCATGAGAACTGTTTAGCTGCATTTATTAATGAGCAAATGTTGATACATTATTTTTTGAGATTTCTTTTTTAATTTTTTTATGTGTATGTGTGCCTATGTGAGTTAATGTACATCTTATGTGTGTAGGTGCCTGTGGCGTCCAGACAGTCAAATCCACTGGAATTGGAGTTAACAGGTAGTTATGAGCTGTCTGATAGGGTGCTGGGAACTGAATCCAGATACTGTGTAGGAAAGTCTTAGTCTCTTTAGCCCCTTGACACATTACTAACTGAAACCTGTAATGTATTCATATTTTGTTATTTTACCTCACTCCCTTTACTGTTCCTTGAACCTATTACATGTTCTATATTATGTAAATATACCACATTATGTAAATATGCCAAATTACATAAATGTTCTACTACATTATATTTTTAGTCATCATGTTTCTTTAAGCCCCCTTTACCTGTGACAGTTTCTCAGACTTTCCCTGCTTTTTATGTCTTTATGACAGTTGAGGCGTAATGGTTGGGTTTTGCAAAATGTTCCTATACTGTGATTTATCTAATGCTTTTCTTATGATTAGAAGCTGTAGGTTTATTTAGGGGAGAAAGACCACAGACGCAGTGTACTACTTTTATTCTGTGTCAGGTGATGAACGTGATATGGATGGGATTCATGACTGTTGGTGCTGACCTTCATCTCTTAGCTTATGATGAAGTTACTCCTTTTCCCCACCAGTTTATTTTTTTATTGCTTTTTTTTTTTTTTTTGAGACAGGGTTGCTCTATGTAACAGCCCTGACTGGCCTCAGAACTCAGAGATCCACCTGCCTCTGCCTCCTGAGTGCTGGGATTAAAGAAGTCCCACCATGCACCACTCAGGTATTTATCTTTATAAACATAAATTTGTGGATACTTGTTTTATTCTCAGGAATGTAATCCAAGTGCTGTTTCTCACATTGTCCGTTTAAAAAAGAAAATTATATTAAATACACCCTAGAAATATACTCGAATCTGAGTTTACAATTATATAATCTTGGCTTCTGTAATAAGACTGGCAAAACCAGAAGTGGAAAGAATTTTCCCAAAACCTAACTTTATCCAGCATCGTGGTGGGAAAGACTTAACTATGGCTTGTCTTAACTTTACAGTTTGTGTGTCTCTGGGGGTTGAGGGTGCCGGCTGACTT
>NC_022018.1:7930457-7955462 GCF_000317375.1 Microtus ochrogaster
GAGCCTGTCCTGGAACTAGCTCTTGTAGACCAGGCTGGTCTCGAACTCACAAAGATCCGCCTGCCTCTGCCTCCCAAGTGCTGGGATTAAAGGTGTGCGCCACCACCGCCCAGCTAATGTTAACTCTTTATATTATTGTGGTACAGCTGTCAGAACTAAAGATTCCATTGTTACTGTTCTAGTAGCTAAACTTGAGAATTTATTTGAACTTTTGTCAGTTTTCCTAGTAAAGTCTTTTAAATTTCACTTTTCTCAGTTGTAAAATGAGACTTTTTTTTAAGAGTGCTTACTGCTCTTTGAGAGGACCTGAGTTTGCATCCCACCATCCACATTGGGTAATTTAAAACTGTAACTCCAGCTCCTGGGGGATCTGATGCCTCTGGCCTTGGAGGACACTGGCACTCATGGACTTTACCCACAAAGAGATACACAATTAAAAGTAGTAAAGTATTTTAAAAAATACTAACCTTACTTTATTACTAGTATTAAATGAGAGAGTGTCTGACTTGTAGACTTCATTTAAAAAGGCATTACTATTGTTACTGGGTTTTTAAGTTAAAAGAACTGGAACCATTGAAGAAGTCTCTTCCATGAACCAGAGGGATCTTTGACACTGATTCATCCTTTTTTTGTTTTTTGTTTTTTTGTTTTGTTTTGTTTTGTTTTGTTTTTTCGAGACAGGGTTTCTCTGTGGCTTTGGAGCCTGTCCTGGCACTAGCTCTGTAGACCAGGCTGGTCTCTAACTCACAGAGATCTGATTCATCCTTTTGATAGGATGGGATTGACAGGTTGTGTTCTTATGGCAGCCTGAAAGCCTCCTCATGGTCCTCTTCCAAAAGTATGTCAACTACAGCCAAGGGAATTTTTCAGTATCTAAATACCCTTTGTTGAAGCCTTTTTTATGTTTTTTTTTTAATTTGTCTAGTGATAATTTAATTCAATTCTCTGATTGTTTCCTTGGTGTTTTGTCTGTTTATTTTTGATTTCAAGAGTACTGTTTAAAAGTGATAGATGTCAAGCACTTAAAGCAGTGACTGCTACACAATGAAGACTACAGCTACTACTACTAGGTCTTACATCTTAATTTAACCCATTTCTATTAATCTGTGTATTGCCATGTGGCTGTGGCTTACCTGCAAGGTTCTGTCTGGTGTCTGTCTCTGGTGAGGCTACATGGCTTCTTTCTCTCAACTGATTCTGCCTTCTTTCTCCCAGCATTCAGTTTGGTTTCCCCCACCTAGCTCTGTTCTGCCCTGCTATAGGCTCAAAGCAATTTCTTTATTCATTAACCAATACAAGTAACAAACACATACACAGAAGGACTTCCCACATCAGTACTGCATTGTGTAAATGTACCACATTTTCCTTATCCATTCTTTGATCAAGGGGCATCTAGGTTTTTTCCATTCTGACAATGACAAACAATGCTGCTATGAGCATAGTTGAGCACATGTCCTTATGGTACAATTGAGCATCCTTTGGATGTATACCCAAAAATGATATTGCTGGGTCTTGAGGTAGGTTGTTTACTAATTTTCTTAGAAATCGCCATACTGATCCAAGCATGTAAGGTTTTAAATGTTAGTTGAGTGATTAAGTGGTTGTACTTCAGCTTTTAACTTGACTGTATTTCTTTAGCATTCCTTAATAAGATAATATTTTGGGGGGTGCAGCAGTGGTAGAGCCTTGTCTAATCTGTGCAAGGTCTTGGTTTGATCCTCAGCACTGCAGTGGGTGAAAAGATGTTTGACTGGAACCCTGCTTCTTATCCACTACTGGTCCTGGGTCTGGGTCCTGGAGTGAATGAACAAGCCTTGGAGTTCAGTGTCCTCATCGGCGCTGTTGAATGCGCTTGTTCATTTCTTACTCACCTGCTCTAGTCCAAGGATTCCCCTCTTCTCTGCCTACTCCCCAAAGGGTGTGCTTTCTGATTTTCCTATTGCCTACAGGATTTCCTTCAGGGCCTCTCCTGGCTGTCCTGGAGCTCACTATATAGACCAGGTGAGCTTCGAACTTGCAGAAATCCACATGCCTCTGCCTCCATAGTGCTGGGAGACACTATGCTTAGCCCAACCATTTCCTAAATAGACTTTCAGTCAGTCTGTCCTCTTTTTGGGGGAGGGGGAGAGCACATAGTGGGGAGTGGGGAGGAGGTTGTGCTTTATAGTGTAATCCAAGGTGTCTTGGAATTTACTGGTATATCCCATTGTGTTCTCAAACTTTGCAATTCTTTTGTGTCTCAACTTCTTTGGTGCTGGGGATTCTGCCACATTTGGCTTGTGCCTCGCCTTTGAAGTTTCACCTCCACTTTTGGAGCTGCCACTAATGCCAGATCTTTTAGTGTGGCCTTGAACTTGAATTTTGTTGCTTTTTGTTGTCTTCCTAGCTCACTTAGGATGGTAACCTAAAAGTAGCAAAGTCTTGAAAACCAACAACAAAACATTTTGAGGTCCAAATTGTAGTAGATAAAAATATTCACTCTTGATTTTGAGTCTACGAGACTCAATACATAAATGTTTAGTATACCATTGTGTTTTTTTGTCTTTATGTTTTAAGTCACTCTTTGAAAAAAATAAAAATCTATTTTTGATAACTTGTTTCGTACATTGTCCGTCTTATATATGTTTATAAATATGACCATAATTAAGTATGATTGTAAACTGAAGGTGTGTCGCACTTACAGCTGACTGATAAGATCAGCCAAAATCTGTCAACAAGGCAAGAGTCTTAAACTTAATATTCTCTGCCCTCCCTCTTGTAATCTCCCCTCTCTACTTCTGCTACAGCCCTGGTTGATATGGAACTCTGAGAATCCACCTGCCTCTTCCAGATCCAGATATTTTTTTAAGGATTAATTTGCTCTTTTAAATTTTACGTGTAAGAGTGTCTTGCCTGCATGTATGCAAGTGATGTAAGTGAACTGTGTGGGTTGCTGGTGTTGTCGGGGCCAGAAAAGGGCCTTGGAACTGGAGTTATATGATTGCTGGAAACTCAACTCAGCTGAGCCACCTCTCCAGCCCAAATCTGTAATTTTTAATGTATCTTAATAATTGTCACTTCAAAAGTGCATCTTAACTTTTTAAGTTTGTTTTGGTCAGTAGTACAGCCAGAAAAATAAAAGTGCTTCTCTAGAGGTAAAGCACACTGTTCTGCTGAGCTGGATTCAGAAACACTAAAGTGTAACCTGCTAAGTGTGTAAAACTAAGTTGTACAGGAATATGGTTGAACTATAAGGGACACTAATACTAATAGCAAACTTGAAGTCTTGCCCACTTTGGATAAAAGAGCCTAGGGGATGGGAAAGGAAGCCACTTTAAACATGGGTGGTTTAAACTCGGTTGGCGCATTCAGAATTTTGAATTTAGAGTAAGGGACTGCAGTGAGGAACAGTAACTGACTCATTTGGGCGCTTGCTCAGAGGCTGCTTGACTTGTTTTGAGACAACTCTTGATCTTCCTTCCTCAGTCTCCTAAGTACTTGGGATTTCAGATATATGTTACCATGCCCAGCTGAATTAAAAAAAAAATCTTAACTGAGTTATGTTCATCAGTTTCCTGTAGGAAATGCTGAACTTGGATGCTCACATTCTTTAGTTTCTTGAGACCTATAGCCCAAGCTGGCCTTGAACTCTCTGATTGTTTAGCTCTGGTGGTTCTGGAACTTCGCGGCCTTGAACTCTTAATCCTCTTGCTTCTCTTTACCAGTGCAAGGATTACAGGCTATGGGTGGTAGTGCATACTTTTAATTCCAGCACTTGGAAGGCAGGGGCAAATGGATTTTTCTTTGTGAATTCTATGTGAGTTCTAGGATAGTGGGTGACAGAGACACAGTCAAACAGTAACAAAAATCCACTGATACCTGATTTAATTGGTTGGATTCTGTCTTATGTCCTGGTTTTAAAATCAGTGTTTTAGCAGGGTGGTGGTGGCTCTCATTCACCTTTAATCCCAGCACTTGGGAGGCAGAGGCAGGCAGATCTCTGAGTAATGAGGACAGCCAGGGCAAAACACATAGAAACCCTGTCTCGAAAACCAAAACAAACAAACAAGAAAAAAAAGTGTCTTAGGCACTGGAAAGATGGCTCAGAGTTTAAGAACATGGGCTGTTTTTCCAGAGAATCCGGGTTCAATTCCCAGCACGCACATGGCAGCTCTAAACTGTCTGTAACTCCATTTTCACAGAATCTGACACATAACCATACACAAGACAAAACACCAATCAATGCACATAAAAAAATCAAATCATTTAGAAGAAATCAGTGGGGGCTGGAGAGATGGCTCAGCGGTTAAGAGCACTGTCTGCTCTTCCAGAGGTCCTGAGTTCAATTCCCAGCAACCACATGGTGACTTACAACCATCTGTAATGAGGTCTGGTGCCCTCTTTGGCCTGTAGTCATGCTTGCAGACATAGCACTGTATATGTAATGAAGGAAGGAAGAGGAAAGGAAAAGAAAGAAATCAGTGTCTTAAAAAGAGTGTCAGGAAACTTCTGTTATCACCCCAGTAAGTCAGGGCCTGTAGAAAATACATAGGAAATGAGTTGGTCCAGAATAAATGGAGTACTGTAGATAAACTATGTCAAATTTAAACATTTAACACCATATTTTTTTCTCTTTCAGATTCATTACTAAACATGGGTGCATTTTTGGATAAACCCAAAACTGAAAAACACAATGCTCATGGTGCTGGGAATGGTTTGCGGTATGGCCTGAGCAGCATGCAAGGATGGAGAGTGGAAATGGAAGATGCACACACAGCTGTTGTGGGTATTCCTCACGGCTTGGAAAACTGGTCATTTTTTGCAGTTTATGATGGTCATGCTGGATCCCGAGTGGCAAATTACTGTTCAGCGCATTTATTGGAACACATCACTACTAATGAAGACTTCAGGGCAGCTGGCAAACCAGGCTCTACTCTTGAACCTTCGGTGGAAAGCGTTAAGACTGGTATCAGAACTGGCTTTTTGAAAATTGATGAATATATGCGTAATTTTTCAGACCTCAGAAATGGGATGGACAGGAGCGGTTCAACGGCAGTGGGTGTTTTGATTTCACCTACACATATCTACTTTATCAACTGTGGTGACTCTCGAGCTGTTCTGTGTAGGAATGGAGAAGTCTGCTTCTCTACCCAGGATCACAAACCTTGTAATCCAGTGGAAAAGGAACGAATCCAAAATGCAGGAGGCAGTGTAATGATACAGCGTGTGAATGGTTCATTAGCAGTGTCTCGTGCTCTGGGGGACTTTGATTACAAGTGTGTTGATGGCAAGGGCCCAACAGAACAACTTGTTTCTCCAGAGCCTGAGGTTTATGAGATACTAAGAGCAGAAGAGGATGAATTTGTCGTCCTGGCTTGTGATGGGATCTGGGATGTGATGAGTAATGAGGAGCTCTGTGAATTTGTTAAGTCTAGGCTTGAGGTCTCTGATGACCTGGAGAGTGTGTGCAATTGGGTAGTGGACACTTGTTTACATAAGGTATGTAAGCTTTTTTGCTTAAACTAACATAACACACTATTGATTTTGAAAAGACATGGTAAGTAAATTTAAGCAAACTTAAAATTTTATAACTTTTACTATTTTATGTAGAGAACTGTGTATTTTCAGATACATACTTCAAGAAAATTTTGCCAATTTAATCTTTCCAAACCTAATTTGAAAATTAAGTGACGAGCAGATATCTCAAATTTATTAAGCTTGAATGTTTTATAACTTGTTGATATTTCAACAGAACGATGACTTCTGATCTACATGCTTAATGTTGGCAGTAACCATCTTACTCATGATTTGAAACAGCTTAAAACATGTATGTAATAAAATTCTGTTCCTTACATTAAAATATCAAGAACTACAGGAAATACTGATAGATTTACCAAAAGCCACAAGGGTAAAATTGTGTTTTGGTCTTCATAGTGGTTAAGACAAAAACTGAAACAAATGAGTTGCATCTCCTTTTTTGTCAGTAAGCTATGGACTGAGTTTACATCTAACTGTAAACAGTATAAGGTTAGTAATCACCCACATAGAAGGTTAATTGAAATTCTTTTTATGTAGATGTTATTATCTCTGATTAAAGTTAAAGCCTTATGGGAAAATGTGATCCTAGGAAAATTTCTTGTGAAATTCTTAAAATGTCTGAATTGTAATTCCACAAAATAATAGCAAAAAAATGAAAAAAATTTCCAGTTACTTAGCTGTTCCATTAACTACCTTTACATCATTCAGAGCATCATTCATTGGGCCAGGCGTACACAGGTGCCTATGGAGACAGGCGTAGTTTTGTGAGTTTGAGGACAACCAGGATAAAATAGTCTCCAAAAAAAAGAGAGAAAGAAAATTCAGTTCATTCATGTGGATCTTTGAACAACATCTTTATAGAAATGATTTAACTGATATCTAGATAAGTGCTCTGTGCCTGAAGATGCTAAAGGCAAAACTGGCCTGTTAACTAAAGAGTGTGGTGTTTGGTTCTGTTTGCTAGGTGAGAGCCTTTGTTTCCTACCACATATACCCAGTGCAGCATAGTTAGCAAGTCTGTAAGAAGGATGCTTGTAAACAGTGAGATGGTGGTAGTTGTTTTACTGTTTGGAGGGACGTGCCCCCTAGCTCCAAAATAAATGCACATAGAGGCTTATTCTTTCTTATAAATGCCTATCCTTAGCTTGGCTAATTTCTAGCCATCTTTTATTAACTTATACCATCTACCTTTTGCCTTTGGGCTTTAACCTTTCTCTGTTTCTGTGTATCTTTTCTTCCCCCCCTTTTTTTTTCTTTTTTTCTTTTTTTTTTTCTTCCCCTTTTTATTCCCTGTCTGGCTGTGTTGGGTGGCTGGCCACTTTTCTCTCTCCTTGATCTTTCTTCCCAGATTTCTCCTCCTATTTATTCTTTCTGCCCCTCAGTCCTACCTATCCTTTTTCCTAACTTGCTTTTGGCTGTTCAGCTCTCTATTAGACTAATCAGGTGTTTTAGACAGACAAAGTAATACAGCTTCTTCACAAGAAGAGTTAAAACAAGTGCAACATAAAAGAATGCAACGTGTCTCTGCATCATTAGAACAAATGTTCCATAGCATAAACAAATACAGCACACCTTAAAATAATATTCCATTTCATGAGATGGTTCCATGCATGGTTAAGTCCCCAGGAGACAACTAACACCCACAATTTGTCCTCTGATCCCAATGTGCTCCCCAATCTCCAGTAAATATTTTTTTAAATGTATCTTGGTCGAGAAATGGAGAAGGATTAAAAGAGGAGGAGCCCTGGAAATACTGGGTATGGGTGAAATATCTCATTACCATAAAATGAAAGGAGCCAGCTTCCAAAAACGACTTTAAGGCCTAGCCTTAGTTACCACATTGTACAGCTTAAATGATTCAAATGGCAACAGTTCCCACTTTTCTGACTTTTTCTTTTCTAACTTATGTGTCTTTTTTACTTCTCAGGGTGAGTTTAGTACAAAAGCCATCAATGAATGTCTGTCAATAACCAAATAGGCATCAACTCTTAAAATGTCTCCTTAGGCTCTTAGAGAGAGCTCATTTGGAGCCTTTTGAGAGCAAAGCAGACATTTTTTGCTTGACTAGTAAGTAAAAGTAGCCTATCCCCAAATTATAAAAACATATGTCTGTGTTAAGTGGAAAAATATCTAGATAAAATGGAAAATTCAAAGAATACACTCAATTTTTCTTCTCACCCAAATCAGGTTCTTAGCATTCATGAATCTTTCTAGCTTTTTTTTTTTAAAATGAGCTTTTTGAAACTTGGTCACCATAGCTGCGCGTGCGTGCGTGCGTGCGCGCGCGCGCACACACACACACACACTCACACACACTTACTTGCAGGCCAGCTCCAGAAGCTTCCTTTGTTCTTCCTGCCCCCTCGATGGTATTATAGATGTGTGTCATTTCACACAATCACTTTAACAGTATATTTTTCTAAATTTTACTGAATATCTAGTTATTATGTGTGTACTTGGGTGCAAATTTACCCTCCCCCACTCCCCACCCCCTACAGTGCTCAAATGGCAGAGGACAGCTTGATAGAGTTCGTGCTTATTCCACCATGTGAGTTCTGGGAATCAAACTCAGGTAGTTAGACTTGGCGGAAGGTGCCTTTACTTGCTGAGCTAACTCGATAGCCAGTTTTACAGTTTTATTGACTGAAGGTGTATATTTTTTTGTTAACATGAGGTTCATTATATGCTCTTTTATTTTTTTATTTATTTTATTTTATTTTACTTTTTTGGTTTTTTCGAGACAGGGTTTCTCTGTGGCTTTGGAGCCTGTCCTGGAACTAGCTCTGTAGACCAGGCTGGTCTCGAACTCACAGAGATCCGCCTGCCTCTGCCTCCCGAGTGCTGGGATTAAAGGCGTGCGCCACCATCGCCCGGCTTTATATGCTCTTTTATTCAGCCTACTTTTTCCAGCAGTGTGGTGTAGAGAGAGAGAGAGATCTCTGTTTATAGAGCTGTGAACTTTGTCATGACTGCATAGCATTCTAATATTTGAAGAAGGTGGTCATGAGGATAGCTGGAAGTTTATCTGGATGGTAGCTTGGACTAATGTTCTGTTTTAGTACAAAACATTCTATCCTAAAAGTATGCTAGTTTTCAGGAACTGGGAATACCCTCTGAAGGAGATTGAATTGATGTTGGTGGTTTATCTTTACAATATAGCTCTTACCAGTTTAAAGTAATTTAATGTCTGGCAGTGGTGTTAAAAGATTACAGGCTGTCCTAGAACTTCAGAAAGGAGTAACTGTACAGATGGGAGGTTGGAGCAGGTAGTTCATTCCACTTTAGTGGAAATTGATCAGCATAGTTCCTTTGATTGAATCTGCATTTAGATTGAAGTAAATTTTGAAAAACTCACTTGGTTGGGGTAGAAATACAGGTTTGCTTATTTTTTCCCTAATGACTGAATGTTATTTATGGAATTAAGCCTATGTTTACATTTTTTAATTCCATAAATTTGTTATTTTACTTGTTTGTATTATAAAACCAAGGGTTGGCTGTACTGTAAAATAGAACATGATTACTTGAAATTTAGAAGGGAATATTATATACATATGTGGGTTTCTTTTTTTTTTCTTTTTTGGATTTTTCGAGACAGGGTTTTTCCGTTGCTTTTGTTTCCTGTCCTGGAACTAGCTCTTGTAGACCAGGCTGGCCTCGAACTCACAGAGATCTGCCTGCCTCTGCCTCTGCCTCCCGAGTGCTGGGATTAAAGGTGTGCGCCACCACCGCCCGGCCATACATACATATGTTTAAGTCTATGGAAAACAGATGTTTAGTCAGTGTTGCTTGCTTTAATAGGAGAGCCAAAGAAGATCCAATTAAGTAGTTTTCCCCCAGGAGATTGAGATGAAGTCCGTGTTTCTACGTTGAGTAGGCCTTTTAATAGCACACACGCTTGTGTGTGGTAACTAATAAAGCCTTGAAAGACTGGTAATAATCTTTGTCAGAATTACAGTATTACAGAGTTACTGGTTTCCGTGAGTCTGTGTTGTCTTTGCACTTAACTTGTATTTTAGGCCTGTTAATTTTTACAGCAGCCATTAGAGTTGTTAATGATAAAACATCTTTTTGGTTGCCATGTAGCAATGTTGTGTTAGATTATGACTTTGTCAGATATTATACTACTTAAATTATCCCTAAGAAAACAGGCTTCAGTCAGGCAGTGGTGACACACACCTTTAATCCCGGTACCCGGGAGGCAGAGGCAGGCGGATCTTTGTGAGTTCGAGGCCAGCCTGGTATATACAACAAGTTTCAGAATGGCCAGGCTACAGAGAAACCCTGTCTAGAAAAATAACAAAAAACAAGGGCTTGCTTTTTTAAAGACAGGGTTTCTCTGTGTAACAACCCTAGCTGTCTTGAAACTAGCTCTCTAGACCAAGCTGGCCTCGAACTCATAGAGATCCACCTGCCTCTCTTTGCCTCCCAAGTGCTGGGATTAAAAGTATGCACCACTAGTAACCAATCAAGGGCTATTTTGCTGCTCATCATGGTGTTTATTGCCAACTGACTGAGATTTCTTAAAATATATAACTGCTATTTGTGTGACATTTTATGATTTATAGGTCATATATATTTAATGTTTATAGTAATTGGGCAAAGAAAGTTTGTAATTTACAAGGAAAGAAATGGAAGTTGACATGAAAAAATAGTTGTTAGTTGGTACAGTTAAACATTAACAGTTAAGACTTGATTTTTTTATTTTCTGACTTTATTTTTAGAAGTGATTATCAGAAAAACTTGATTCTATGTATATGTGCATTTTGGTGAATGTTATTTACCAAAGGTCTGAAAAATTGTTCTCTGATGTAGTGGAGGGATTTTCCCCCAGTTATAAAATTAGCTGCCGACAGCTGGCTGTATTATTTCCATGTAGTTCTGTTTACTAATATACATGTACAAGCATAAAAAGTAGTTTTTTACTGTATTTTATAGAAATGGAACATGATATGCTTCTTGCTTTAACTTCTTGCTTTAACTTGCATTATAAAAATCAGTATTCCTTGATATTCTAAGATATTTGATTTTCTTAAATTCAGTTATATACTGGAGCTTACATAAGTTATATACAGAAACTTATTTAATACATGGACTAGATCTAGTCATGGGATAAAATTTAGGAAGATGTCTTTGAAAGTTAGTGTCACTCTGATTTATTCCTACAACATGGAAAATGTACTTTATCCCCAAAATATTTTAGTTCTAAACTCACTTTAACTCTAAACCTTTTCCGGTGTAATTTGTGAAAAATATCTTCATTTAAAAAGGCAAAATATTTTAAACATAAAATATTGGAGTGGGTTGTGGTTAGCAATTTCTTTTAAAAATGTCGTGTGTGTATGTGTGTGTGTGTGTGTGTGTGTGTGTGTGTTTGTGTTTGCACATGTGCCCCGCAAGTGGAAGTGTATGGGGAACTTGTATTAATTGGTTCTCACCTTCCATGTGATTCTGGAGCTCCACCGGAACTTTATCTGCTGAGTTGTCTGACTGGCCCTGGTTGGCTGTTTTAAGAAGAGAGAATCGATGATGAAAGTACTTTACATAAATCCAGTACAGCTTAGTGGGGGAGATTTCAGCTTTCTTCATCATCTTGTTCTAGTGCCTGAGTATTTTTTCACAATTCCACCTTAGCCCAGATTGATTGTTACCAGTTTCAAGTATTATGTGATTACATTCAAACTTAATCTACATGTACCAGTAAGATATTACATATTATAATGTATTTTTACTTCATTCTTTTGAAAATGCACTTGCTACTGAGACTCTGTTCCTGTTGTATATTACACAACCTCTCAAACCTTGGGAACATTGAACATAACTCTGCCTTATCTTCTATATCACACTGGTTGTTATTATTACTATTATGAAGACTTGCTTTTATTGTAACATCGTCCCAAACTATCACATATGCTGTGTGGAGACATACTTCTGAACTCTCCTTTGTATTCATGCAACATTCAGCTTCAGAACCAACCAAATATGTCAAAATCTCTTTACCTAAATTCAGATATCGTTCTTTATAGTAGGGCAATGCCTTCTTTGACATAATTTGTTAGTTATTAATGCTCAGATTCTTCAGTGTATATTATAGCTATCTACTGAAGTATAAAAGAAAGGGTATTGAAATAAATAGCTAATATTTTGTTCTTAATTTTTATAGAAACAAATTTCAACCTTGAGTTTAATGAAAACTGTTGAATGTGCAATCAAATGACTATGGTTTGTCTCTAATAAACAGGAAAGACAGGAAGGTTCTTTTTCAGTTGCTGTGAAACACTTGTGCTTTGTGTTTATGAAGAGTCCTCTTTCCCTGGAAATAGAAACAGCATTGAAATCACACATGAATGGGAACTAAGTGTAAATTAATTTTTATAATTGATAGGGTCTATATTTTATAATTTATAAGGATCAAGTGGAGTTTTTATAGATAGCATATTGATTAGGAATTGTTTAATAATGTTTTTGGTGTTACAAAAGGAAATGGTTAAGAGATACTATTATTGTTAAGTGTCTGCCAACCCTTCTGTGTATCCATAAAAATTGTTCAAAAAATCATAGCGATGTTTGATGTTTTCATTATCTACTGTATAGTTTAAATTTTTTTTTAGATTAAAAAATTTTGCTTTGAGTTTGAGACCAGCCTGGTCTACAGAGCTAGTTCCAGGACAGGCTCCAAAGCCACAGAGAAACCCTGTCTTGAAAAAAACCAAAAAAAAAAAATAAAAAATTTTGCTTTAACTATACTCATACGATACACTTATGTGTGTAGTCATATAACCAAATGTATCTAATAGTGAGTCATAAAAGTTGGTGGGTTTTGTTGAGTGATGAAATTTGGGTAGTGTCAGAGTTCTGGTTTTTCAGACACTTCAGCAGCTGGTTATATATTTCTGATGAGTTTTTCTACCAAAGCTCAGGAGTCTGTAGAGAGACTGTGACATCTGGAGAAGACCTCTTACCCCTTCAAACTTATTGGAGCTTGAAAGAAAGAATTTGCTAGGCTTAGTTGCACATTTCTGTTAACTCAGTAGAAGTAGATGCAGGGAACGCTTGAGTTTCATGGCCAATTCAGACTATATAATATAGTGACAGCATCTCAGGAACAAAGACAAAAACACTGTCATCGATGGAAAAAGTCTAACTGCAGTTTTATATGTTGATACTTATTATATACCTAAAGAAAGGGTAGAAAATTTTTTTAATTTGTTGCCCAGTCATGGCACTTTAAGAATGTATTTTGTACTTCCATTTTAATATAATTTTTAAGGTCATAATTAAAAGGAGTAAAATTTATTCTTATATAAAACAAACTTTTTCCTGCTTTCTAAACACCCTGGGATTAAAAGTTGCCCCTATTGACTCAGGTGGCACATGCCTGCAAGTCTAAACATTTGCTAGGCTGAGGCAGGAGGATTGCACATTTAAAGCAAGCTTTGACACCTTATCTCTAAAACAGAATAAAAGCAAAAAACCCGGTTGCCCAGGTGTTTATATCCAATTGTTTGATGTGACTTAAGAATATTCAAGTAATAAATTTCTTTCTCTCATGCAACGCCCACCAGTTTTTTACATTTTCATTTATTTATAGTAGGTGTGTGTCTGCATGAGTGTGCGGTGCATTTGTGGAAGTCAAAGGACAGCTTTTTGGGAGTTGATTCCTTTTACGACGTAGCGTCTTAAGTTTTATGATAATCAGATTTTCAGCAAAGTTGAATAGAGTTGTATTATGTTGATTAGCATGAATTTTTCCAAATGTTTAAGAGGGTGTTTTAGGCTTAAGCCACTCCTAGGATTATGCAATTTTGAATGAAAAACTGTAGAATATGTAATAGGTGTAAAGTTGTCTTCATTTCTCAGGATGTGAGCTGGTGGGTAAAAATAGTTACACAGAATTAAAATCCAAGAATAACTACGTTTATAGTCATACCTAGACACCTTGTTCCTTATGGTTGTATTTTAAGCCTTTGCAATAAGATTATCTAAGGTATACATTCTGGGTGGCTAAATAAATCTTAACTGCTTAAAGTAACTCTGGAACTAAATGATAGCCAATTGTTGAAACATAGAAAACTTTGCCTTTTCTTTCAGGGAAGTCGGGATAACATGAGTATTGTATTAGTTTGCTTTTCAAACGCCCCCAAGGTCTCAGATGAAGCAGTGAAGAGAGATTCAGAGCTGGATGAGCACTTGGAGGCACGGGTTGAAGGTAAGGTGTTTTTTTTTTCCCCCAGTTCAGAAGGAAAGAAAGAATATTCTCCATTATCAAATGATTCTTTTAAATTTTTCTCAGTATTTAAATTTTCTCAGTATATTAAAATGTACTTCAAAAATAAATATCCATCTGCCTAAGATATGCTGTCTTAGATCACTATCAATGTAAGGAGAAAGGGGTTTCTCCCTCCTTGAAAGATGTTTTAGGGTGGAGGTCAGTGTACAATTTCTTAATGCAGTTGCCAGGTAGTAGTGGTGATTTGGAACAAAATGATACTTGTAGAAGGAATGAAAATTGATTGATAATGTACCAGACTGCAGTGGTTTTTATTTGGGGAGATTAGTCTCCATGTGACTTGTGGCAGTGTTATAGATAGTGATGGTAGTGTTGCTGGCATATGAGTTTGAGATCAGGGCACCACTTTACATCTTAATGCTCAAGACTATACCACAACAAAAATTGCCTGGTCCAAAACATTAGCAGTTGCATCTATCTTACCTGACACTAAAAATGCTTGAGATCAACAATTTAAAGAAGAAAAGATATATTTTAGTTTAGTTTCAAGCGTTTTGGCCCATGGTTACTGGCTCCATCGAACTTGAATGAAGCAAGGAAGTAGGAACATCCATCATTAACTAAGCGGGCAGGGATGCTGGTGTACCAAGGGGAAGATTTATCCTTCAAAAGCAAGCTCTAAAGTGACCTGCTTCTTCCAGCTAGGCATCACTTTGTGATAATCCACTCACTTCTTAGTCGATTGGATCCTTATAATTCAGTCAGCTTTTAATAGTGTCACCAGCTAGGGACTAAGCCTTCAGCAGTCTTGTACCAGTAAACATCTTGCATGTAGGAGTGTAAAGCAGTGTAACTAAGTGAAGGATTTAAAAAGTAACAATGATGTTACAACTAAAAGATGAATAGGATTGGCAGCAAAAGCATTCAGGAGTCTGAAGACCTGGTTACAGGCAGTTTTTTTGATTGAAATTTAGAAGTAAGGGAATCATGGTGGAATTAAAGGGGAAGAGGTGGATTCTAAGGACAAAGCCAGAATCTTATTGAGGCTTGGTAAAGGTTGGTATTTTGTATCTTGAGAGGCTGCTTAGGACACTGGTTTTTTTTTTTTGTTTGTTTGTTTGTTTGTTTGTTTTTGTTTTTGTTTTTTATTTTCGAGACAGGGTTTCTCCGTAGCTTTTGGTTCCTGTCCTGGAACTAGCTCTTGTAGACCAGGCTGGCCTCTAACTCACAGAGATCCACCTGCCTCTGCCTCCCGAGTGCTGGGATTAATGGCGTGCGCCACCACCGCCCGGCTGGGACACTGGTTTCTTATGTTAAAGGTAGTACCCACATAAAGGCACATATAGTTAAGATAGATAAAATAGGCTGGAGAGATGGCTCATGCAGTTAAGAGCACTTGCTGTTCTTACAGAGGATCTGGGTTCAACTTCCAGTACCCATGTGGTAACTTGCAGCTTCCAGTAGCTCCAGTTCCAGGGAATCTGGCACACATGTGGACAGTAGGCATACATGTGGTGCACATACATACATGCAGATGCAGGCAAGATACTTATGCATGTACAATAAAAATCTTTGGGGGGGGCGCTGTTGGGACAGGTTTTCCTCTGTGTAGCCCTGGGTGTCCTGACACTCTCTGTAGATCAGTCTGGCCTCAAATTCACAGAGATCCACCTTCCTTTGCCTCTCAAATGCTGGTATTAAAGGTGTGCGCCAGCACTGCCCAGCTACAATAAAAATCTTTAAAAATGCAATTTAAAGATTCTTTTAAAAGTGATTTACTGGAGCTAGGAGTGTCACTCAGTGCTATAGTGCTTACCTCGTATGTGGATAGCTTGGTTAGATCATTGTCTCTGATGAAAAAGAGGCTTTCTTAGACTGTGATCCCATCACTGGGAACAGAGGCAGGAGGATTTATCTGGAGTTTGAGGACAGATTGGGCTATATAAGCAAGACTGTCTGGGGTGGAGCGGGGAGGGGGGGAGGTTGGAGTGGGATTGAGAGAATGGGGTCAGTAGTTATAGCATTTGCTGCACAAGGGGCAAGCATGAAGATGGAGTTCAGCTGAGGCTGGGCAGGTGTGTCAGCCCACCAGAAGAGGACAGGGACCTCACATGCAAGTTAGATATCTGCTGGCTGTGGGCTCAA
Source organism: Microtus ochrogaster (assembly GCF_000317375.1). NCBI lineage: Eukaryota > Metazoa > Chordata > Mammalia > Rodentia > Cricetidae > Microtus > Microtus ochrogaster. The sequence goes on from NC_022018.1 coordinate 7,946,347, forward strand.
CCTCTCCACCTGCTCTCACCCCCACCATTCCCTCCTAAAACTACAAAGTCTTCATTTTAGATACATGCCTCCGCACATATAAACATGCACATGTATGCATACACACATTTTTCTTTTTTGTAAGTTACATATAAAAATTAAGAGCGTACAGTTTTGCAAGTACTATGATTCATTTTCTTTAAATTGCTATAGAACATAAGTATTTAAGAATAAATATATAAAAATGCTTTAAAATTTCTTTTTCTCAGGATTGTTATGCAACCATTGTTTTTGTTTGCGTATAATGACTTTAGACGGTCTCACTGTAACTGCTTTCACTAACTCTGGCTGAGCTTGAACTCATTTTGTAGCCCAGGCCATTCTAATTCTCTTGCCTCTGCCTCTTGACTGTTGGGATTTCAGACATGTGCCACAGTGCTCAGCTTACCTTTTGCAGCTTATATTATTTTCACATAAAATCAAGAAAATTCTCAGCTGGAAAAATTGCTTATTTGGTTAAGTGCCTATCACAAAAGCATAAGGATGTGAGTTCAGATCCCCAGCACCCATGTAAAAGTCAGTTGTGGTGCTGCATCCCCAGCAGTAGAGGGACAGATGGCAAAGCTGTAGGTCCACTGAGAGACCCTGGCTTATAAAATAAGGTAGAGAGTAATCAAAGAGGAAACTGGACACTGACCTTTAGCTGCTGTATGCCATGCACATATGCTACAGTGTTCGTTCATGAGTTACTATGTTTGTGAGAATTACTTTTATTGGGTATAAACCATTTCATTGACTGTATCATTGACATTTTTGCCCAATCCCCCTTCCCGTGCAACAACCCTGGCTCTCCTGGACCTCTTAACTGTAGATCAGGCTGGCCTTGAACTCACAGGGATCTGCCTGCCTCTGCCTTCCCAAGAGCTGTCCTTAAAGGCGCATGTTGCCACCGCCTAGCTGCTGACGTTTTTTTTTCCTGCCCTCTTATTGAACATTTAGTTCTAATTTGTATTTTATGAAAATATCTTAGCGTGAACATGTGTATGTCAATGACTTTTTATGTCCTGTTCCTAAATTTACAGAAATTATGGAGAAGTCTGGGGAGGAAGGAATGCCTGATCTTGCCCATGTTATGCGCATTTTGTCTGCAGAAAACATCCCAAATTTACCTCCTGGAGGAGGACTTGCTGGCAAGTAAGTGGAACAAAAAGAGCTAATTTTAAATGCATTTTAAATTAGTAATTAAATCATTTTGACTAAAAAAATCAGAAGTAGATCACTTATATAAAGGTGAAACGCTTCATCTGAAAAGATGGACTGTATGCAGGGATGGGGTTGGGCATTCTTCATGTGTCAGCACAAGCTTGGCAAAATTGGTTCTCTCCTGACATCATGTGAGCTCCAACTACTGAACTCACATCACCAGGCTTGGAAGAGAACACTTATACCCACTGAGCCTGAATGAGCCATCTCACCAGCCCAGGAGTGTTTTTTTTTTTTTAAAGAAATATATTCTTTGAAGACAAGTTTTTTGCTTAATAAGAACGAACAGTTTATAAAATCAAAAATTATGAGTGACTGGGTTGGTGGCACATGCCTTTAATCCCAGCAGCGCTTTACTCCCAGAGGCTGAGGCGGGCAGATCTCTGAGTTCAAGGCCAGCCTGGTCTAAAGAAAGTTCCAGGACAGTCAAGACTACATGATATTAAAATTATACATAATAAAAACATATCTTTTTAGGCGCAATGTTATTGAAGCTGTTTATAGTAGACTGAATCCACACAGAGACAGTGATGGGGTAAGTTGTAGTTTATTTCTTGATGATTTAAAGTAGTTTTATAATATAAATGTTAAATATGACTAGTTCACATAGTGATGTTTATGTAATAACTGACTACTGTTTGCCCTTTTAAGGAGTCACTTGAAGTTTTAGAAAATGTATTAGAGACATAAACACTGTTTTGTAGATAGCTTTGTTGTCAGTTTAGCTTTTCAGGAAACCTTTTTTGTTTGGCTATCTCTGTTTTCTTCCTTTGTCTGCCTTTCTTCATCTTCCTCTCTCATGCCTTTATTTTGAGGCAAGAATGTGCTTTCAAATAACTAATATTTTTCAGCTACCAGCAGCAGAGGTTAGTAAGTTACTCTCTCAGTGCCCCTGTGTGTCCCGGTGAGATTGTGACGCTCTTTTGCACAGTAAGTCATGCATTGTGGTTGTGTGAATGAAGAGCTGAGCTCCATTCCTTCACCTCTTACCCCGCTGACCCTGAAATGATGAGCTGTAGCTTGCCCCTTTACATACCTTTTAATACTCAGGCAGAAGAGGAAACAATCCCCCTGATTTTAGTTGGACCTAGCTTTAAAGCTAATCAGATATATTTTGTGATTGGCTTTCAAGTTTGGGGGTATCTAAAAATAAACGATATGTTTTAATATGTATATTTAAATACATATATTTAAAGCTTTAAGGGAGCCATACTTGGTAAAGAAATTTCTTGAGAAGAAATAGACTCACCACCTATATTTGCAGGCTCAGTTGACTTGGTAGATAGAGTAGCCAGTACATAGAATTTTTTCCATTGCATCGTTTTCCTAGGATTCATTATTGCATAAATACAATTTCTTAATAAGTATAATATCAAGTGTAGTAGCATGATGACACCTTTAATCCCAGCACTCAGGAGACAGAGGAAGGTGGATCTGTGTGAGTTCGAGGCCAGCCAGAGGTACATCAGGTAGTGAGGCTCTATATCCAAACAAAACCAAAACAAGTCATAATAAAATGTTTCACTGTTAATGAAGTTTCAGTGAGTTGAATAAAATTGACATTGCTTTAACAACACTTACTCTATTGTAGTGACTCTTGTTCTTTCTTTTGTAACCCATTCCTACTTCAAAGTATTAAAGAATTAGATTCATAACTTTGAGCCTTAATATAAAAATACAGATGTGAAAACTTCAGGGAAAGTTGAGACAGATATGTAAAGGATGTTGACAACTTAAAGTTTGCTGTACATCTGAAAGATGACAGCTATGTTGTAGCATCACTGCTGTCAGCAATAATCCTTCAGAATGTAGTCAGCCACTGTTAGCTATGGACACGCTCCCATTTCCTCGGTATTTTAGAATGTAGCTTTGGTGAGCAATCTTTTAAAAATATGACAGCCTGTTGAATTTCCTAATTTCTCAAGAAGTCTTTTTACTCCAAATACAAGTTGAAAATGCTTACTATCTCTGCATTTTTTAACATATAGCAGAGGTGACTTGAATTTTTTAAAGAGTAAATGATTACACATGATAGCTACTTCAAAGTGAATAAGTAAGCCACAGAACCTTGAGATTAAGGGTAAAATATTTGCCTTTAGTAAGGTTCTGTATGGCTGCATAGATTGAGGATTACATGATTATGTATAAGCTTTCCATTGATCTTAACAAATTAAATCCTGTCGGACAAACAGTGAATTGATGGAGGGAGAAACATTATCCTATCCATCTGTTCATACTGTTTACCTTATACTTACACTCATATAAGTAAATAAAAAAGGTATGTCTTGTAGTTCATAAAAAAGGCACAATACAGAATTTGATAGGCTGGGGCTGTAACCCCAGGGGAGAACATTTGCTTAGTACATGTTAGACTCTAAGTTCAGTGCCCAGCACCCAAATAATTTGATAAGGGGATATAAATATATATCCATCTGAAGAGACAAGATGAGGAAGGTGGCATTTCTAATGGAGGAGAAAGACAGGATCAAAGTGTAAGGTTTTGGGGGATGGGAGGCAGTAGTTGGTGTGGTGTTTGTGGCTCTGAATTGCTAGAATAGAGAACAGCTATGGTGAGAAATAATGAAAATGGTTTCAGAGCTATTATCAAGACAGTGGCCTTGTGAATTGTCAAGTGAAGAACCATACTATTTATTAGGATTCAAGTATGATAGACTAAAACCATACCTGTAAACACTCCATTCCCTGCTGGGGATTGAATTTAGGACCTTATACATGCTAGGCACATATTCTAACCCTGAGCCCTGGCCCATCTGTGGCAGTTCTGTCACTTTAACATTTATAGTAGTAAATGGTAGATGCTAGAAGTCAAATAGTTGTGAAATAATTGTACAGATCAAATAATGAGTCTAAATTCATTATTAGTAGATACTAGATTAGAGAAATCTACTCTTTCACTATAAAAATTGACTTTGCAGACTAGCATCCTGTTTTGGGAAGCATTATCATACTCTTTCAGAATAGTGCACACCTATGTCGAGCAAGTAGCCACTGAGAGACATGTACTGGAAAAGCAGAGAAGCAAAGGAATGATGGACATCTAAGTGAGCATTTAATTACTTCTTAGTTCTGAAACTGATGAATTCTAGTCAGCAGATTGACACAGTTTTGAGCCCTCCACAGACAGATAGAGAAACTGTGTTGACAGGAGACAAAGGAGCAAGAGTGTGGTAGAAATTCAGAAGAGAGTTTTCAGAATTATTTTAAAGGGGAAGGGTTTTTTTTAGGATATTAAAAAATTGGAGTTAAAGTTATTCACAGTTAAGACAGGTTTTTAACTTACAAATAATTGCTTTCTACTAGATAGAATTGTTCCTTTTCTAAATACTTTTAAATAGTACCATTAGAAATCAGCATTCATTCACTTTTTTCTATATTTAGCTCTGTTTGGTTTGTTTGTTTCTATACTTGTTTGTTTGCATCAAGGTCTCCTGTAGCCCAGGCTGGCCTCAGATGTTTAGTTCAGGCCACGCTTGAACTCCTGATCTTTCTACCTGCCCCCTTCAAGTGCTAGGACTATAGGCATGTACAACCATACCTTATTCTTACATTTTCCCTTATGTTTTATGTTTAAAATAAAAAATTGAGATAACTAAAAAATTGTGATAGTGAGTATATGCTGAAAAAGTCCAGTTGGATATCAGCCAGAGATTTAATAATTTAAAGATACCCCGAAAGCGTGAGGAGGGCTTAAATGACTCTTAGGTTGTTTGCTAGCAGTGTTCTTTTAGTTCAGAGTTTTAGGGCATCTTCAGTCTTACTAGTACAAACAGTACTGATGAGTTCCTCACTGAAAAACAAAAAGTTGTCAAAGACTCTTTTTCAGGGACTGTTGAGCAAGGGGTCCACAAATACCCAGACAGTTTTGAAAATGCCCATGTGTGTATTCTTTATTAACAAACTTATCTGTGATTTTCTTTAGTTTTTTAAAGGATCTCCCTTCCCCCCCCCCCCGCAAGAGTAATTGCCTAAAGGATTTTGGCCATTATACCATAACATCTGGGAGCAAAACTATGTTTTGCCGTAAGTTGTTCTTAATGTAGCCAGGCCTGTGGTTACACCCTTCCTCTTTTTCTAAAATGTTGATTATGAGATCTGGGACTTAGTCTCGTTTATTTTGGCTCTAACCCCAGCACCCATAGCAGTCAGTAAAGAAAAGTTCAGTACAGGCTTGTTAGGAGGGGTAGATGTAGATCAGGTGTAGATGCAAACCCCTAAACTCAGTCTCCAGCATAATAAGTAAATAGTAAATAATGCAAAACCTTCTTGACTAGGACAGAGTCTTGTTCATGTCGAATAGTTGGTCTAGTATTCTTTAAAAAACCTTAAAGAGTGAGTCTGGGTAAGTGACTTAATTGGTTTACCACAAGAGTCTGAGGACCTAAGTTTGATTCATGGGATGGATGGACATTAAAAATGGAGTGGAGGCGGAGACCAGAGCATTCCTGGAGCTTGCTAACCAATCAGTGAGCTCCATGTTCACTGAGAGATGAAAAGGCTTGCATGCAAGTAGGGGGCAGAGTCTAGTATCTTTCTCAGTCATGTACATGCACAGATAAAAAAAAAACAAAAAAAAAAAACAACCCAAAACCATAAATACTGAGATAATAATTGCTAGGTGGTTAGCTTAGTTGATAAAGTGATTGTCGCAGAAGCAGGAAGACCTGAGTTCAACCCCCAGAATCCATGTAAAAGTCCAGGCATGTGGCACTGGGGAGCTGGAGATGAGATGACTGCATCTCACTGGCCTACCAGTCTAGCATAACCTGTGATCCTCTGTCCAAGGAACATACTTTCTTACATAAAGTGACATCATCTGAGGAATGAAACTAGAAGTTGACCTCTGTCCTGCTCACACCTACAACAAAAGCTTGCTGGGCTGGATAGTTTGGCTGTTAAAGGCGAGACTTAACCCTCAGAGATGGCTAATGACGTGATAGTCTATATTTTTTGTATATTGGCATGTGATGTGTGTTCTTGTTGATGTGGGTATGTGCAGTTATGCATGCATATGTGAACATGCTGCAGGCTAGGTAACTTTCCACAGTTGCTCTCCACCTTCACTGAACCTGAAGCTTATTAATTTGGCCTAGATTAGCTGACCAGTGAACTTCAGGGATTGTGTGTGTGTGTGTGTGTGTGTGTGTGTGTGTGTAGGGAGAGAGGATATGAATGAATGAGAATGTAGGCATGTAGAAGTCAGTGTGTCCTCAGGTGTCCATGTTTGAGACAAACTCTCTTTATTTCTACTCTGTGTATGCTCCACCAGGTGGCCTGTAAGCTTCCAGCAATTCTCCTATCTTTGCCTTCTGTCTCCCTAGGTACACTGGTATTATAGTCTTGTGCTTTTATGTCGGCTCTGGGGATCATAATTCAGGATGACAGGCTCTGCAGCAAGTGCCTTTACCTAACACTGAGCCATCTTAGCAGCCTACTAGTTAATCTTTTCAATGCTAAGTTTCATTGCCCTATTTGTTCTTTACTTGATTTACTTTATATTCTTACGTTTTATTTGGTATTGCTATGGGGGGTTATGTATGAATGTGTTATGTGTGTGGAATTCTAGAGGAGGCTGTCAGGTGGCCTGCTCTGTCACTCCCCCACTTTCTTTATTCCTTTGAAACAGGGTTTCTTAATGAATCCAGCATCAGGTTGGTAGACAGTAAGCCTCAGTGATTCTCCTGTCTCACAGCAGTGGGGTTATAGGCATGCACACAGCCACACCCATCTCTTCTGTGCATTATGGGGTCTGAATTCGGGTCCTCAGGCTTGAGCAGCTAGTGCCAAGGATGTGTTTTGTATAAATTACTTGATTGTTAAACTATGTTGGTCTAGATGACAGAGCCATTAAGGGAAGTTAATTCTTGTGGTCACTGTGTCTTAAATTTTTTGCATAAAGTTTTTATAAAGATTTATTTACTGTTATGCATGCAAGTGTTTTTGTCTGTATATTAAGTACACAATGAGATGCAGTGTCTGAAGACAGAGCTGGGGGCTCAGAGCTTCTGAAACTGGAGCTGCAGATGGTTGTGAGCTGTGTGGAGGTGCTAGGAACTTAATCCCTCTGTGAGAGCAGTAGTCACTTAACTGCTGAGCCATCCCTTCAGATTCCTGTAAATGATACTTTTTTTTTTTAAATTTAAACCATGGCTGTTTTACCTGTATGCATGTCTTTGTCCACGTGTATGCCTGGCACCCGAGGAAGCCAAAGAAGACAGATACAGATGTTTTGAGCTATCATATGGATGTTTGGAATCTAGCCCAGGTCCTTTGGAAGAGGGGAAGAGCAGCCAGTTCTCTTTAACTGCTGAGCTATCTCTTCAGCCTCTTAAACATCCATTCTAAATAAGTATCTACATACATGGGACATTACTCATGCAAAACTTTTAATTCACAATAATGCATTCATTGGAGCATTCAGATTGATGTTAGTTATCTTGTCACAGGTCTGAACTCTGCACCTCATTAATACAAAGGACAGATCTCTTCATTTTTAGAGTGTCAGTTAAACAGTATTATTTCAGAGAGTGCCTGTGAAGATGAAATGACCTTGTAAAGTTCTTAGCACAGATGTTGGATTTTCCCTCCTGAGTGGTGTCAATGATATAGAAAAGAGTATGAAAAAAATGTGCCTGCAAGGTGGAGTTAATTACTATAATAGGTACATTATAGCTGTACTCTGTGAACTTTAAAGTTCAAGTAAAGAAAGCACAACCTAGTTAATAGCGTCTTGTGATATGAGCAAGAGAGTTCCATACTAGTATTTTGAGAGCTATAATTGCTGGGGAAGATTTTTTAGTTGCCCATCACCTATTCCAAACAATGGGAAAATACAATTTCCTATAAAGTAAAATGACTTTTAAATATGGTTAAATTTTTAAAATATGGTCATCATTTTAGTGTAATGACTTTGTGATGCCAGCCATTATAAATAGTCCCTTTTTTTATTTAATGGTTTGGTTTAGTTAATTTTTAAGAGATGAATTACTCCTTTTCAAGGCAGGGTTGGTGTAGACCTTTAATTCTAACACTCAGAAGGCAGAGGCAAGTGGGTCTCTGAGTTTGAAGCCAGTCTGGTCTACAGAGTGAGTTCCAGGACAGCCAGGGCTACACAAACCCTGTTTTGAAAATACAAAGGGGGCGGGGGGAGTAACTACTCTTGTAAAGCTGCCACTACTGTATTGGCAGATTGCTTTTAGTGTAAAGGACGTACGATTACTCACCACAATGGACTCACATAACAGCCTTACTCCAGTCCAACTTGAAGTAGGTTTAGTAGGCCATGACTATATGTCAGAGTTACAAAATAGGTTATAAATACTTAGAGCCTCTGCTTCTATGTATCTTGAAATAGAGCTTTGGTGTCTATATAATTTAAAGGCCTTGTGCGTGATTATACAGTGAAGTCTGGCTAGTTACTCTTCATGTATGTCATTGCCCATTCGAAGTAGGTATTGATGTCCTACAATTTATTTTAAAAATAATAGGGAAGCCTTTTGTTTATTACAGATGGAGGGGCGGGCTTTTGATGCACCTTTAAATGTAACATTTCTTTTTTGAAGATCAGATTAAAACTGACAGTGATTGGAAACGCAGTTACCTCAATCATAGCTCTTCCTGAATGCAGTCAGATGAGGAGCCTGAGGGGAGTACATCGAAGGGGAAAGGGAAATATGTAAGAAAATCTTAGTAGAGAACTCATTCTGCAGAAGTAGTTAATTTGATAGTTAATAATATGCATATAGAAAATATAGGAAAATTGAAAGAAAGCATAATCCACCACCCTTTATGCTGTGTCATTGTATCATCATGCTTATCTTTCTAAGCACTTTATTTTTTTTATATTTATTTATTTA
>NC_022018.1:7955562-7977872 GCF_000317375.1 Microtus ochrogaster
GGGAATTGAACTCAGGACCTTTGGAAGAGCAGGCAATGTTCTTAACCACTGAGCCATCTCTCCAGCCCCCTAAGCACTTTATTTTATTTCATGAAAATGGGTTCTTTGCTGCATATATGTCTGCATCACTTATGTTCCTGGTGCCCAGGGAACCGAAGAGGGTTTCGATTTTCCTGGGACTGGGGTTACAGACAATTGTGAGCAGTCACATGGATTCTGGGAATTGACCTGTGTCCTCTGGATGAGCCACTAGTGTTCTTAAGCACTGAGCCATCCCTCTCACCTCTTTCCCAGCACTTTAAATATGTGAAAATGAACAACCCAAGACACATAAGAATACACAGTCATTCTTTGTTTGTTTTTGCCATGAGGACAGGTTTTTTTTAAGCACGTGGGTCCTTTCTCTACCTTTTCTCATGAACACTACAATTTTTAATATGTGGATTTATTAATGTTAGGTCTCCAAGGGTAGTTGAGACTGTATCTTAGAGTTTCCATCAGTAACCTTTTTAAAAATTTTTCTAACATTGGTGGTGATAACTTCCTAATAGGTTAAACATTGAAATGACAATGACTATTACAGATGTCAGTTGTGTTCACATTTTGCTTTAGTTTTTTTGTATATCTTACTATCTGAAATATATACAGTATATATCAAGTCTTTTTGTAACTAACCCTTTGAAAACAAGTTAAAGGCATCATAGTATTTTGCCTGTTAAGCATTTCAGGGCATGGCTTATTTTAGAACTGGAATGATTTTTATGTGGCAATAATACCATTATACCTAGGGAAATGAAATTTTATAGTTCCATAAAATGCCAAATCTAAATTTTCTTATTTGTTCCTGAAATAACTGTTGCTATTGTTTTCAATCAAGTAAGTCATGGTCATAATCAAGCTTATGGGTTTTTTTTGTGCTTGACACTTTTGAGGAGCCTTTGCCAGCTTTCCTGTATCCCAGCCTACTTTCTGATTTTGCATTACTGTTTTCTTATGGTTCCATTAGTGTTACTTTTCCCATCCCTCTTTTCTGGTACATAGAAAGCCAGGGCAATTAGGTTTCTATTGCACATTTTGGAAAGAGTGCATGATATGATTCATTCATGATGGTGTACATAAAAGGGGCATGTGTGAGACTCATGATGGTGCGCATGACGGACACATGTATGAGGCTGCCGTGATGGTGTCCAGGAGGAGCACGTGTGTGAGGCTGCCGTGATGGTGTCCAGGAGGAGCACGTGTGTGAGGCTGCCGTGATGGTGCACATGACGGACACACGTGTGAGGCTGCCGTGATGGTGCGCATGACGGACACGTGTGAGGCTGCCGTGATGGTGTCCAGGAGGAGCACGTGTGTGAGGCTCCCTTGTGTTCACTTCATCAGGTAATGAGATCCTTCTTTGCTAAGAAGACTGCTTAAGAATACTTAAGACACTTAAGAGTACTCATAATTTCAAAAACCTGTGGAATTTCCAGTATTAGGGTTTAAAATAATTTATCTAGAGGTGGCTTTATTAAAATACTGTATTTTAAGGCAAGTAAAAATGTCTTTCAAAAGTTTTTTAAATCTCTAAAAGAATCCAGTTTCAACTTTTGTAGTTTTGCTTTATATCTGTTTTCCTACTTGCCATTTAGCAGAAATGAAGACACTAACCTTCTGGTGACTGCTCTTCTGTCCTTTGTCTTGCTTTCAAACACTGTTTCCCTTTGAACTAAGTCAGTTAAGCCTACAATTTTTTAAAAGTAAGTTAGTTTAGAAAATGTTCGTGTAAGAATTCTAAAAGCAAAGTTTCAGATTAAACTTCAAGTAGTAATTAGAATAAGACAAACTAGTTCATGGTAATTGACTAAAAATAACAATAACTTAATTACAAGTTTTTATTAATCTGCACAGGTAAGAACTGATAATTAATGAAAATGTTCGCTTAACTGTGTTGCTTATGGTAGAGAAAAATAGTGCTTTGTGTGATGTTATGAAATACATGTGATATCCTCGTTTGTCTACTGACGCTGGGGTCTTAAATCTTAAAAAAAGGCCTCCGATGAAGCAGAGGAAAGTGGATCACAGGGAAAATTGGTGGAAGCTCTCAGGCAAATGAGAATTAATCATAGGGGAAACTACCGACAACTTCTGGAGGAGATGCTGACTAGTTACAGGCTAGCTAAAGTAGAGGGAGAAGAAGGCCCTGCCGACCCGGCTGCTGCAGCTGCTGCTTCGAACAGTGACGCTGAAAACCCAGTGGCCATGCAGGAAAGACTCACTGAATCAGAAAGTGGTCTTGGTGAATTAGACAGCTGTAATGAAGATGCAGGGACAAAGATGAGTGGTGAAAAAATATGACCTTTTTTGGGTAATATTTTTGTGATCTTGGTTTGACAGTTTTTACTTAGGAAGTATAATGTGTGCATTTTATAACCATTTTGTTATTTGAATGTTGGAAAACTAGTTTTCTTATATTCCTATAACCTTGTTTTTTAAAAGGCCTTTGCATACACATTTATGATAGTTTAAAATTGACTATTTATAGTATTTTGAATTTAATGAAGGTATATATCATTTTGCATTGTATGTCAGAAATTAGGTTGCCATTATGAAAGTCAGCAGTTAATTCTTAATAACTAGGATTAGAAATTATTGATTGGAAAGACAACTATACATTGTGAAAAACTTGTTAATGTAGAATTACACTGCTTATTTTATATATCATACATGTGTAGTTAGCTTTGTAATACATTTGTGCTTAACTATTATTTTAGTTCTTGAAAAAATGGCTGGTGCTGGCCTATAACTTTCTTTCAGAGTTGATAATCTATGTGTTGTTTGATTTGTTTATATTTTACATCTCTGTAGTTTTATTTTTAGAAGTTGTTGAGATACTGGATGTGTGATTATTTTTCCTTTCTCTGTATTCTTTATGAAACATTTTTAAAAGAACTGTGTACTACTCATAGCTTTCATCTGTATATTCTGTACAGCTTATTACTATACATATAAAAATGGATGTCAACCAAGTGTTTAGAATGAAATTATCAGTGTTAAGTCCAAATAAAGCATGTGATGTGGAATAATCTATGCATGTTGTACTTTTTTTAGTTTTTATTTATTTAACAATCAGGTTCGGGATACTGGAAAACTAAAGTAAATTTATAACTATTAAATTCCGAACAATTTGGATTAGCTGTTATCAGCGAAAGAGAAAAACATCTTAATTAAAAAATAGGTCTTGCTTACTTAAAAGTACCTCAGTTCTGCTGCCTTTTTCTGTGGTGTGGAACACTCATTTTCAAATAGTTTGGCACATGTAGCTGTTTAAGAAAGCTTTCCCATGAGCACATCAAAGGTTGCGACATTTTCCAGTTTCGTTATAAGTATTCATCAGGCATTAATTAGCAAATGTACGAATCCTAAGCTGTTTTAAAAATAGATTTAAGTTTTGCCTTGTTTAAAATAGATAATTTAAATTACAAAATATTTTAAACAATTTTTTTTCTGCTATACATTAACTTAGGTTTTTATTCGATAGTCTATGTTTAAAGTTGCTTAAGGTACCATAATTTAAAAGTTTGGAATCTTCGCATGTAGCTGATATTTTGATATATTTTTTTTCCCAAGCCTGAATATTTTTAAAGTGTTTTTGAGAAAGGAAGGCCATTAGGTGAAGAGGGGAGGGGACAAATCCCAACAGTTTTCTATATTCGATATACATGTATGCACACAGTATACATTACACACATCTCTGCTAAAATGACCTTTTCTAATAAAGAAAGGAAGGTAATTTGTTCACCTAATTTGTTTTCTTTTGAAAGTCAGTCCACCTGGAGTGGTACAGGTACATAATAACAATATTCTTCCTTTTCTCTTCTTGTAGGGCGCTGGAGATCTAGAAGACCCATGATAGCCTTAAAAACCTTCTAAAATGCTTTTGATTCTGAAATTGGGGGAAAAACTTTTAATCACATTTTCTTCATTACAAGGGGAAATATTCTTTGGATTCCCACTGTTTTGTGATGTGAGCAGAACCGTTAGCCCTTCCCATTATTGTCCCATTTGTACTTCTGGTCATCGCCACGCAGAGCATTGCCTGCGCTCTACAGTATTACAGGCATCTGCTTACAACTGTAGTGAGGCTTTGGCCCTAGAAAACAACGGAATTGTTTTTACCACAAATAACAAATGTGCCTGAGGTGCATGGGAATATAGTTAGCTATACTCCGAAGATACATTATGGGTTTTTTTTAAAGCAAAACAAAACACGACATATAAGCATATAAGAGTAAAGAACTGTAAGAAAAGTTCCAGTTTTTCAGTTCACCAAGTTGGAAGCTTTTTGTAGTTTTGTGGGTTTTAATTTCATTTGAACAATTTACTATAGAATATGTATTTATTACTGTTATTTAAATTTTTTCCAATTTCCTTGTATTACCAAACTGGGTTCTCCAATAATGTTCACTTTGTAACATTGCCTTGCTTCAAGATACGGTCTTTGGCAATAATATAAACTTTTACAAATTTTATGCATGTGTCTACTACATCCTTCAACTCTTTCTAGATCTTTTGAAACCACATGAATTAATTTATGACTATTTATAATTTGCTTTGTCATCTTAATGCTTCAAATTCTTCTAATTGATGAGATTTGCCTTTATAATGTAAATTACGATTTTCCTTTTGTTTTACATGTGGGTTTCTATAGTTTTAATTTTTCAGCTTTTAGATACAAGTTTTATGTAATTTGGTATAATTTTTAACTGTTATTTTAAAAATTTCAGAATATCACATTGAAATACTATAAATACATTTAAAAGCATCTATTTTAGATCTAAGGGAAATCTACAGAGATATTTTCATGGGTTCAGTAACCTTTCATTTTATAACATTGGGCACGGTACAGAGTGGCTGTCACATAAGGTACTTAAATTATTTAGTTCTATTTTTACAATAAGTTGGACTTCTTGGGATTTTTTTCCCTCAGTTTTGCATGTATTAAATTCAGTCAGTGCTGAACATGAAGAGTAAATATTTATCAAAAAGAAGTTCTGAACCAGAGTTCAGAGAAGTGGTGAATGTATCCATTTGTACATGGTTTACATGTTGTGGATGCTTTGTAAACATTTTCCTCTTTGTTTAATTGTGTTTCAGCAGGTTGTAGTTGCCTTTGTGTGTAGTTAAAAATGAGTCATCATCTGGTCCTGTGCAAAATGGAATTCCTGGTATTTCTGTATCATTTTCCTGAGCTGTCTGGGAGCCACATGTTTGCATACAGATGGCTTTCCTGACCACTTGAGTTCCTGTGCACCTGATTTTTGCTCTGAAAGGAATTACTGCCACAACATATTTTATTTATTCTTTAGATTTTAGCCTTGTAAGTTAAAGTGCTTTACATGATGGTGTTAAAAAGCTACTTGTCCCTTTATTGGGGTTGGGGGGGTATTAAAAAATGGGGAATGAAGAACGCAAAATGGTTTGTTTAACCTTCCACTCTGCTCCGCCCCTGTCCTGAGAGTACCTGTCCAGAATGGTATTGTGATGTTTCATACGATGCAGTAACCAACTTGTTACTTAAATAAAGAATTGATTTTAAAACACTGTGACATACTACTCTTTGGTGTGATTTTCAAAAATAAAAGTGCAACTTTGGCTGTTTTAAATCTGTATCATTGGCATACTTGTGAAATCCTGATATGAACATAGATGAATGAAATCAGCCAGACCAGGTAGGGCAGTACTAGTTAACTTATCTGCTCTAGACTACCTGCTAGTGCCACGTGAGGGTAGTGGTCCTCGTGGTAGAAAGACTGTATCCATGTTTAATGTTTACTCTTGTGAACTTTGTAGTCCAGTTATTTCTAAAGTTTGTCTCAGGACCCATTTGTAACCTTAAATTTTAGATGTCACAAAGTACTTTGTGCTTTGTGGATTCTACTGGTGTTCATTGTGTTGGAATTTAAAGCGCACTTTATGTAGAACTATAAAACCCCTGTTAGTAGTAGACAATGTTTATTGTTATAAACATTGGTTTATGACAATAACTTTCCAAGAAAACAAAGGAAGTGACATAAAAAGTGGCACCAGTTTATTTTTCAACATTGGGCTGGATTCTTCTCTCTGCTTTTTAAATGTCTTTTCTTTTGTGTGCTGCCTGTCACATTCTGGTGTTTGTAGAAACCTGGCAGATACTAACTAGGAAAAAGACTGTGGAGGTTGAAGCCTTTCTTTGAGAAGACTCTGTGTGTGTTGTCAATGTGAGGTCAGATTTCTATCTGTGCATGTTGGCCATTTAGAAAATACTGAATTGTATAATTTTTTTTTTGAATGCTGACATTTTTATTATGCAGTAGTTAAATTTATTTGCTAATATGATTGATTTTTTTTAAATCTTGGAAGTATTGAGAAGCTATCAAGCTCATGGTGTTGGAAAGAGTTTTCAGTATTTTAATTTTCTTTTGAAAGGTAACATTTTATCATTGGCAACAAATACTGCCAGTTGTTCTCCTAGAGCAACATGCTCCATTCGTTTACGGTAGAGAAAATGTCTCCTGGATAATCACAGCCTGTCACTCATTCTTTGACATTAGCAGTGTGGTTTTGGGTTTTTTCCCCCATGAAAGGTGGCTAGTTCAGTGCACAGCTCAAATAATAGTCCCTTAGAACCAGTACTAATCACTTTATTTTACACAGGATTTTAAAGACGATGTACGCTTAAGGAGAGAAGTTACTTTTGTTTTGAGGTGGTCTTGATAGATAAATATATAGCTAGAGTGGCCTCAGATTTAGGATCCCCTAAATTTACTGAAGGCAGCCAAATAGTGTTCAGTGAAAATTACATTGTAATTTTTACATAAGCTGAGGAATTCCTAGGTGTACCGAAATCTATTGTATTTAAAAGGTGGCCAGATGTAGTGGTCATTAGCACTAGAATTTAAGCGATTTTATTTCCGTGCTTGTCTCCCCACCCTCCATATTTAACTTTAGATTAATATTTAGAAATATTCTTTCTTTGAGTCCAAAAGAAAAGACTAGGTAATCGGTTTTGGTTCGTTTATTTGCTTTTGTTTTGCTGGGAATCGAACCCAGGGTCTTCAGCATGACAGGAAAGACTCATGCTTCCTAGCAGCCTAAGGGGTCTGTTTTTGTTCCTTTTTGGTGATTTTGTCAGTGTGATCTAGAAGTAAAGCTTAAGCTCTCCTTAATGTGTGTTCCATGGCTTCTTGTTCTCAACCCCAAAGTGCTTCTGTCTTTTCCTGTTTGGTCTCACAAAGCTCTGGCTGGCCTCAAACTCAGAGGTTCATCTCTTGAAAGGTGAATTAGAGGTGAATAAGACTAACTTTGAGAAGACGGAAATTAGGAAGTCGGTTGTCCTAAGTATTTTGGCAGATGAAACTAAATGATTTATAAGAAAGGACACTTGGAAAAAGCACTTGCCTTGGTTGTTAGTGGTGATGGGATTGTACATGGAAGGTGGAAAAGAAAAGTGGGGTTTATTCGGTTTTTTTCTTTGGTTTGGTGGTTTGGTTTGGTCCCTTCCTCCCCCCGAGACAGGGTTACTCTGTGTAGCTCTGACTGTCCTGGAACTCACTATGTAGACCACCAGGCTGGCCTTGAACTCAGAGAGATCCACCTGCTTATGACTCCTTTACTCTTTGAGTGCTGGGATTTCAGGTGTGTGCCACCACTGTGTGTAAAAGTGGTGTTCTTAAAAGAGATCATCGTTGCTGTCACTGCTTGGCTTGGCAGCGCACACTAGTGTTCAGGAGTAGGAGGCAAAAAGGATTACAGGTTTGAAGACAGCTTCAGCTACATAGTTGAGAAACCCTGTCTCAACCACAAAACTGTCGCCCCTTCCCTACAGATCCACCCACCATGTTTTGTTTTGGGTGTGTTATAAAGAGGAAATTGTGTTTCCTAGCCTCAGGTTTAAACTTAACCTGTTAAGTTTCTTCTATATCCCTCTCTTTGAGAAAGAGAGTTGTTAACAAGCATTGTATTCAGTTTTGTGACTGTACCGTTCAAGTATTGGTTATTTGCAAATTCCAGATTGTACTGCACCAGGCATCCTGCATATGCTTTGGGCATGTAGTAATACCGCTTATTCTAGAAATAATGTGACTTAATGACTGGGTCATTAAGGATTCATATTTCCAAGTTGGTGCTTGCTATCCGCCCCATTCTATCCTCATTGATACTCCATATTGTGTACCTTGAGTTTCGTCAGTGAGGCAGGCGGTGCAGTACCTCATACAATTCAGATTTCTCATTGCATGTGAAAATGTGTATAGGCCTTCTGAGTGCCTTCTCTGAAGTCAGTTCTCAAGTCCTTTGCACCATTGTTCTTTTGAGTCAATCTCTTTCCCATTTGTCTTTTTTAGTTTCTAGTCTTTGTTTGGTAAGTTCAAACTCTCTATATCTTTGTTTTTCATCACTTGTTACTTTAGTAGCACATGGGGCCTCTTGTTATTTAACATTTTCCCTATGGTTTCTATGAAATCATCTCATATATAATCTCTAATGTTTTCTTACGTTTTTAATTGGTTGGGTTTTTGTTGTTGAGGGATATTTTATTTTGTGGGTCTAGAACTCAGTCTTGTAGTCCAGACTGGCCTCAAATTCAGGACAGTTCTTTCTCAGCCTCCCAGTTGCCAGGGGTACATGCTGAGCTGCCTGCTGTGTAAGCTTTTAGAGGTCCAGTCCCGGTGAGTGGGAGCATTCCTTGCGTCTGTTTGCTTCAAGCTCTGAAGTAAGCAGGCTACACTCTTATTGACAAGGTTACTCACTGCCCAGGTCTTTCCATGTTTCCCCATTCACTGTGTTGAATCCATCTTGGATGCCACAGGGAGAAAGTGCAGGGCCTCTTGGATCTGAGTAGGAAGCCTTGACAACAGACAGGAAGATGCCCTCGTCCTGAAATTTTGGAAGTTTTCTTTCCCCATGTACATCTCTAGGGTTTTTGTTTGTTTTTTGATTCATAGTATTGATAATTTCTTTTTCATGTAGCTGCTGTGTCAACACCATGCCTCTTATCAAATACTGGTTACCTAACCATGCATGGTCCATTTCTGCTACCTATATTTTGTTGCCTTTTGTCTGTTAGCTACTATAGCCTCAAATGCTGATTCCTGGTGGTCATGTCTTCATTTTACTTGACTTTAGTTCTTTTTAGTAAAAATGGAATTAATATATATTCTCTTAATAGATCCATTGGGAATCTAAAATTGGGTACCTTCTCATGAATATTGCTTTATATATTTCTTTTGTATATATGTCATTTGTGTGTCTGTTTGTGTAGGCATGTATGCCCCAAAGTACACATAGAAATTAGGACAACATGCAGGACTGAGTTCTCTCCTCTGACCGTGTGGGTCCCAGGGATCAAACTCATGTCATTCTTGACAGCAGACTTCTTTATCCGATGAGCTGTCTTGCCAGCCCCTGTGTGTGTACTTATGAACAGTAGAGTGCTGTATTGCTCATTCAATCTCATCCACCCCATGGCTTCCTTTTTTACCATGTCAGGCCGTGTTACAGCTTGGGGCAAAAGGAAAATTTAGTCTTAATTGTTAGTCAAAGTTAGGATATTTAATATCGTTTTGATTTTGACCTTTTATTCTTATATTTTAAAAACTATCCCATTTAAGATACTGAATTCCCACTCCTTAATTGTCTTCAGGTAAAGTGTCTTTCAGGTCCACCCTAACGTATCAGTTCCTTTGAAGTGACTATCTCTAGACTTTCCTAATTTAAGGCAGATGTTACCAAGGAAGAGTAGCCCCATGAGAGAAATATATTATTAAATGATGTCTTTTTTAAAAGCTTAAATTGATTACAAGTTGCTTTATATCTGAATTTTGCTGTCATTGGCAAAGCCGTAATGATTAGTGGCGCTCTGCCCACTTTGTCAGGCTTGTTACTAGTTTAGTTCTTGACTAAGTGCTGTGTCCTGTTGAACTGCATTTGTTACATTCAAATGGTATTTGAAATTATTTCCAGAGGATCACCCTGGTTTAGCTTAAGTGAAAGCTTAAGTCTTAACAGTAGTGTGTAATGAATTTTAGTAAAGCCTTGTTCTGGAAGTCGGATCGTCGTTTTTCCTTATGATACACCTCAAAAGAATGTGTGCAGTCTTAGCGTTGACAGCCTGTGGGTATGTCATGTGGGCTAAGTACACAAGTTGTGTGGATGAACTCTTCTACAAGACTAGCTACTTTTTTTGAGACGGGGCTTGCTTTGTACCTTCACCCGTGGCTCAGCCTCCAGTGTTTAGGAATTACAGCTAGACCAGTGACTCCCTGATAGGCATTGGGGAAGGTGAGCTTGTAAGTTTTCCCTTACAGAAAAGACATCAAAACCTTAACACCCATGAAATTTGTGTAGCAGTTATAAAGTGAGTGAATGTCGCTTTCTGTAATTCTTTTTCAGTTCAAGCTCATTTCCCTTTTATTAAAGCTCAAGTTGCCGTTACATGCTTTTATTCTCAAGGAAGTATAAACTTATATTCAATTGAAATGTTGTCAGGTGTCTGTTTTAGTCGAGCACCAATAAATCCTTGGGAAGCTCGTCAATAGGAGTTATAGATTGTTGGCGCCAAGTTTCTGTGGGGTGGAGATTCCCCATTCATTTAGAGTTCATGTTCTGGTCATGTACTAGGATTTTTTTAAAAATGAATTTTTAAATGAAAACAAAATATAGAAACAAAATCAATTAAATGGTTCTGAATTGTTTTATGATGGTGTCAGTTTTATACCTGTAGTTTACAACAATGCCCATCTTTTTTTCCACTTTCTCATTTTGCACTTTTCCAGTTTGGTGGGTAAATATTGTAATGTATTTTTCTGGTTTAATTCCCAATTATTTTGTTATATAGTATGTGAACTTTTAGTCTCATTTGTTTAGGTATATCTTTTATTTAAGTTTGCTTGTATATTCCGTTAATTTTCTTTAGATTTAACAAATTAACTATTAGTCTTACATATTCATGAGTTATTTCCTCCACCTCCCTCTAATGCTGTTTGTGGTTTGTTAGTGCAAGAATAACTGAACTCCTAAAGTAAGCACAAGTGTCACCACGGCCACTCTGTGTCTCAGATCCTGCTGTGGTTTTCCCTCTACTGGGGCAGCTTTCCCTCTGGCAGAGTAAATGCTCTCTCAGCTATAGTGGGAGGTGGACCACAGAGGCCTGCGAGGCTAGAGTGAACAGTGCTGTAGAGTTCTTACTCATCAGAATATCTTTCCTTGAGGAGCCATTGTTAAATTTGGTGAGCTTTCTTTGCTTTCACTTTGAAGTTTTTAAGATAGTTTATATAAGCTGTTAAGATCTTACATGCTAAATTTGATGAACTGTACGGAGTCGTGTACATTCAAAAGTTTTAGAATATTATCATTTTCTTCAACAGTTTTACCAACCTTCAATTGCATTCACTGACAATGTATTCATATTATGAGTAAGTAAATGCAGTTTTTCCTTTATGACTTTGTTCTTCTTAGTAAATACAGGTACAAACGTTTAATACAACTGGAACTTAAGGATCAAAATCTAACACAGCCATCTTCCTCTAACTCTCCCATTGCCCCATGGTTCCAGCTCTTGCAGAAGCCAGCCTTTCCCATTCTTTATACTCACTGTTGCATTTGCTTGTATGGACATTCCACGTCACTGTACTGTAGCAGTATCTTGTCATCTTGAATATCAACTTTATAATATATTTGATTATCTGTGCCCCTCATTCTACTTTAAACAACAACAAAAGTTAAATGTGTTTACTCCTCAGGATGAGCTTTGGATAATGTGGGCAGTATTTCACTGTTGGCTGTGTTTAAAATGCATAGATTAAATTGCTGGCAGGTAATATTTTGAGCAGGGATTAGGTCCATTTCAGGAAGATGCTACGCTTTCTAATTACAGAAATGTTTATAAAACCCAACTACAGTTTGGGTTTTCTTTATATGGTCTGCTCTCCTAAATTAGTTCCTTATTTCATATTTCTTAGTGCTGTTATGAATGAACTGTCCCTCTACCCCCAAAATAGGTCTTAGCCATTAGTCACTTAGAAGCAAATGGTCTCAATGTCTATCATTTCCACCAGATGGCAGTCTTGGACACATCCATTTGTAAACTCAGCTGAGAACTCTGGTGACAAAGCAGTGGCTGATCGACCTACCAAGAGCCCAGAAGTACAAAGAAGAACAAAAAGTTTTGTTTTGTTTCCATAACCTTGAAAGAAAAAGTGAGTCCAGGAGTACATCGTTACAGTATCTGTTCTACTTTGAGGTTTAGTCGTCTAGCCCATCAGAAGGCAGAGAAGAGATCCCACCTTGCCTTTTAAAACCTTGCTTTTCCATGTTCATGCAATAAATGTATGTGGCTTCTTGGTAGCATGTGTGGTTTTATTCCAGGGACTATTGTGGTAAAAGCTTTAATCTTACCATTTCTTTCCCTCACCTCTCCACCCTGTGCACCATTCAAACCAGGAGCTACTGGACTTCTGTGCTGTGGAAACATCTTACGGCTAGTTTTTAATCTTTCTTAGATCTCTCTTGAGAAGAGACAGTGTTTATATTTAACATGAGAGCAAGAGGTTTGTACATGGATACAAATCTTTATTTCATATCCTTTTCTATTTAATACAGGCTACTTCCAAAACCTATATTGAGGGATACAAGAAATAGAAATTTGCTTGTTTGGCAAATTTCTGGTAGGTACACCTGCAAATGGCCTGATTGACACAATCATTACCTTGGCGCGCTCTCTCTCTCTCTCTCTCTCTCTCTCTCTCTCTCTCTCTCTCTCTCTCTGCAGCTTTGGAGCTGTAAACCAGACTGGCCTCGAACTCTACCTCCCCTGTCTGGCTTGCAGCCTTTCTCTTATACTATCTTTAGAGTAAATGTGTCAGGGTTCAAACCTGGTAGACAAGCGCTCTACCACTGAACACACCCATACTCTTACACTGTTTGTCATGACTCTGTTTATTAATCAGTGTGTTTTATAGTTATGGAATGGTTGTACCCACAGCATAAACATCCCTTTCTGAGCAATGGATTTCTCACTCAGGATCCAAGATTCAAGAAAGTTTGGCAGGATGAAAAGCACATTTGGTTTCTGAGCTCAAAGCTGTGTCAAGGTTACTGTTGCTTTTTCCCAAGGACCGCAACCTTTGTGAGGTGGACAGGTCTTTTAGAAAAAAACCTTGGGAAGGTTTCCTGGAAGTTGCAGATCTCTGGGTGCTTCAGTTAAACGGAAGAACAGAGCTCGGTGTGGTGAACTTACTTCTGCATATTTAACCCACCTGGTTGTGCATGTTGAATTATATTCATTGACAACGCTACAGTGATGCCCTTAGCTGGTTTTTGTGTGCCCATATAGTTTTTTAAGAATAGAAGAATTAGAATTGGATAGAATTAGCTGCTTTTCATGTTTCAGAATGGAAGAGGTAACCAAAAATCATAAACCTACTGCCCAAATGCCGACAAGTTGGCTAAATAAACGTTTTCAAAAAGAGATTCCTCCCCAAATTCTCAAGATTGACTTCAGTTACAGGCTAAAAAATAGCCAGCAAGGAAGACAAAGGGAAACTAAGGCTGTAGATGTCGTGTAATTCCTGCTTTTATGTGTGTGCTGTTTGTAAATTAGAATTTTTAGGGTCAACAAGATGGATCACATATGAAGTTGCTTGTTGCCAATTCTGATGACCTATATTGGGTTCCTGGGACCCACATGGTGGCAGGAAGAGACCTGATTCTCATACGTTGTCCGCTGAGCTCTAAGTGTATTCTGTGGTACACACATACATATATGTACACATACCCAATACACAAAAGTAATTGTAAAATTAGGGCCAGCAAGATGGTGGTTAAGAGCACTGGCTGTTTGCTCGTCCAGCAGCCCAGGGTTTGATTCCTAGCACCTATATGGTGATTTACAATCATCTGTAACTCTAGTCCCAGGGGATCTGATGCCCTCCTGGCCTCCATGGGTACCAGAGATGCACATGGTGCAGACTTGTATGCAAATCATCCATACACACAAAGCGGGGTCGGGGGCATTAAAATGTGAGTACTGGGAATCGGGCTCTGGTTCTTGTGCAGTGTTACTGACGGCTCTCTACAGCATGTCAGTGGTGTAACCTTTTAATTTGAGTTTCCAGCTAGAAGTCTTGAGTGAAATTTTTAGCCATTTGTAATTTTTCCCCCTGTACTGTCTGATTATTGCCTCTGTTCCTTTTTCTAACATGCTGTATTAATTTGTGAAGCAGACGATGTCTACACTCTGGAGCGTCACATGTCAGAGGTGTTAAAGTAGATGCTCTCCTTCAGGTGTGTGTGTACTGTTTCTTGTTTGTCTTACTTCTGAAGAAACTAAACTGGGTTTTTTCCCTTTATAGGCTCCAGGATTTGCGTTTTGCATTGTATTTAGGAAAGTGTTCAACTCCAAGATTTTTTTATATATTTTTTAAATACATAGATTTTATATTTTTACTTTTAAAATTGATGTACATAGAACTTATTTTAGTCTAATGAATAAGATAAGCTATATAGCTTTATTATTTTTTCCAAATAGCCAGTGGTCCAACATTACTTATTAAATAATCTTTTTGTTTCTGATTTAAATGTTGCCTTTCTATACTTTAAGCTCTTTTTATACTTCTTTGTATACATTTACATATGTACATATATATGTATCATTTAATCATGTTTCTATTTTTTACCTCTTGGTCTCAACCTTACTTTTGTGTGGTTTCTCTTTGAGAATATAGTAGTACTAACCTAAGTTACCCTGAAAAATGTCACAGCTCTTGTCACACGTTGCCAGATTATTGAAGGCTTCATTTGTCAAATTACACTGTACCCTTGTCGAAGAACTATTTTTTGAAATAATTCTTTATTATTGTGATTGAAAAATGCTACTTTATTCTTTGATGTAATGAGCCATTTTGTGTGAAATGTCCATTTGAATGATTGCAAATTTTCTGCTGACATTGAATGTTTAAACTGATGGTATGAAATTACATGATATGTACATATACATAAACTCTTCCAGCATGTATTTGACCTTTGGGTGAAGGGACAGTGGTTTGGTGGGTTTGTTGCAAACATATTCTTCAACTCTCTTTTGCTCTCAGTGAATACGCCTTGTCATACAGTAAATCCAAAGGCATTATTCGGTTGGGTCAAGCATTGTGTTCATGACTGACTTTATTGTTAAAAGAACCCATTCTGCAAGTTCAAGGGTTGTGTCTGTTGTGTCAGTCACTGTGCAGAGAGGGTGAACAAGGAAGCAAGTGCTGTTGACAAGTTTTGTATGTTCGTGATTCTACACTGAGGTACCCTTTACAACTTCCCGTCATTCACATTATTTCAAGCTGGGTGTGGAGAAACCTGCCTGCATGCAACCCTACTCCTTGTGAGGCAGAGGCAGGAGGATAAGAATCATATTTCTTCACAGTCCCACCTGTCCCCCAATAGTAATTGAATTTCAAGAATTGCTTTCTGAAGATACTGGGTTTTGGTTCCTTGTGTCTCATCTTGCCCTAAGGTTTACAGTCTTTGTCAAGGTGCTGCTACCTCATAGCCCAAATGCAGTGGCTCCAAATCTTAGGGTTTCTATTGCTGTGATAAAACACTGCCCACAAACAAGCTGGGAGGAAAGGGTCTATTCCAGCTCACGACTCTCAGGGCACACGCTGTTGCTGAGAAAGTCTGAGCAGGAACTCAGAGGAACTGATCGGGAACCTAGAGGCAGAAGCTGATGCACAGGCCATGGAGAAATGCCGCTGACTGACTCGCTCCTCGTGGCTTGCTCAACTTGCTTTCTTACAGCTTCTAGGATCACAAGCCTAGGGATGGCACTACCCACAATGGGCTGGGCCCTCCCACATCAATCAACAAAAGGCATACAGGCCAATACGATGAGGCCATTTTCTTGGTTAATGTTCTCTCTTTCCAAATGACTCTAGTTTTTGTCAAGTTGCTCTGAAACGAGTCAGCACAGACTGGAACCTTTCAAACCGGGTCAAGGACCTGGAGAGATGATTCATTGGGTCAGGATGCTGAGCAAGCATGAGGGCCCCAGCTCTTAACCCAGCACCCTTGTAAGTTAAATGTGCCAGTGATCTGAGCGCCACAGCAAGGCAGAGGCGGGTTGCTTAGACTCAGGTCACCAGCATAACCCCCAGGTTTAGTGAGACCTTCAAAGGAATAAGCAGAGAGTCATAGAGCAGGCCACCCAATGTCCTCCTGTGGCCCTGTGCTTGTAGGTGTACACACACAGCGAGAGAGAGAGAAGTGGGCCCAAATAATAAACCTTTCCTCTAAGAAAACGTATTGAAAATGGTCATTATGTATTTGACAAAGCAGTATCAAAACATAAATATTAAACTCATATCATTGGCCACCTCTGAGTTCAAGGCCAGCCTGGCCTTCATAGTGACTTCCAAGCCAGCTACTCAAAACAGACAACAACGCAGAACAATGAGAAACACTGTTTATTAGATGTAGCTTATGAGAAGGTATTTGGCATTTTAAGAATATATTTAGCCAGGTGGTGGTGGCACATACCTTTAATACAAGCTCTCGGGAGGCAGAGACAGGAGGATCTCTGAGTTCGAGGCCAACCTGCTCTACAGAGTGAGTTCCAGGACAGCCAGGGCTGTTACACAGTGAAGCCCTGCTCAGAAAACAAAAATGTTTAGTAGTTCATTACGCTGCGTTGTCAGAAAACCCTGTAATGTTACCAAGCAGCTTCCCTTATTTAAGAGAAAACAGACAGTGGAGACAGCAGGAAAAAAAAAATAGCTGCTGTCAAGTTCAATCTCAGAACTCAGGTAAAGGTGGAAGAAGACATCTCAGCTTTGTCCTCTGATTTCCTTGTAGGGACACCCCCCACCCCCACAATATATACACAGTAAGAATAGAATTTAAAAATAAGTGTAAAAAGTGTTTCCTATCTAATCAGAGGAGCCCTCAAAGTGCAGCTGATAATCTCATTCCTTGAGGCTTAGGGAGCCTGGAGCGAGCACTTCCTCTCGCCAGTTTCCAGGGACTTGGGAATGTGTCCTATACTTGTCAATGATTAAACAACTGTTTGGTGTCACTGCTAAGGCCTGTTTGCCTGTAGTAATACACTTGAACTTGCAAGGCTCAGAAGGCTAAGTCACAGGGATCAAAGGAGCCAAGGCTGAGCTGAGCACACACTCTAGGAGCTTAGCCTACACATGGGCTGTCTGCAGTCAGCCTGAGCTGAGATAAAGTGAGCTTCAACAACGAAGTGGCAGAGTTGCCTGCCTCTGGGACCTCTTCTGTGTGGACCTGTAGGAAATCCAAAAAGAGTAGCCAGTTTCCCCTTGCAAAATTCAGGATCATTTTTATACCTAGATAAAGAAAACGTTCTTTTCAAACACTGTAAATCAGTAACATTTTCTACTATGCCCAGTTTTTACAATATGTCTCAGAAGTAAAGGACACCTGCCTTGTGCAACCACCATTGTCCATCTCCACAACTTCCCACGATTCCTCCCCAAACTCCCAACCACTGTTCTGTTTTCTGCATCTATGGCTATATCCTTCTGTGAGTGGAACCATACAGCACTTGTCTTCTGATATAGTCATTTTCCTTAGCAGAATGTCCCCACATTCCATCCATTCTGTAGTATATGTCAAACTTAGTTCCCCCTTTCAGGTTGAATAATATTCTGCACATCTTTTTCATATTTTGTTTGCCCGTCTCTCTGGGTCGCCTCCACCTTTGTAGTTTTGTAAACAGTATTGCTGTAGGCAGTTGGTACTCACACAAGTAGCATCTTACAGTGCTTGGAACCCTGTCTCCTCCCCAGCTGCCTCCTCCTGCATGTATTGTTACTGTAGCTGAGTCAGCCATCCGGTATAAAGATAATTTTTACCCCCGACCCTCTTTGCTCTTTCTTCCTTGGCTGGGCAAAGTCCAGCCAGGTTTATTTATAAACCATTCAAAGCTCATTTAACAAGCCACAGCACTCAGCAAGCCGCCTTTTCAGCCGAGTCCCTGCTGGAAAGCACCGGAAAGAGGAGTAACAGGGTAGGCATGGATGAGGATAAAAGCAACAGAGACTCCATCCAGATGAGTATGAAGGGATGTCGAACGAATAATGGATTTGTTCAGAATGAAGACATCTCAGAGCAGGACCCAGACCCAGACTCCAGGGACACCTCACAGCCCAACGCTGTGAGTATCCCTGCTCCAGAGGAGTCCCACCCCAAAGCCTTGCGGCCCTATGCCGGGATGCCTAAGGAGGTGCTGTTCCAGTTCTCCGGCCAGGCTCGCTACCGAGTGCCCCGGGAGATTCTCTTCTGGCTCATCGTGGTTTCCGTGTTCCTGCTCATTGGGGCCACCATAGCCATCATCGCCATCTCTCCAAAATGCCTTGACTGGTGGCAGGCAGGTCCCATGTACCAGATCTACCCGAGATCTTTTAAGGACAGCGACAAGGATGGGAATGGAGACCTGAAAGGTGCGTGTTAGGAGCTCAGAACCAACCAGGGGAGGGTAGTTTGTTACTCGGATACCTAGTTTCCTTGAAACTGTTTAGTGCTGGGTAGTGCGGTAATCACATTCAGGATGACTGGCACCCTTGTCCCTGGGGTTATCCAAGCTGCACTCAGAAGCCGGCAAGCCTTGCCCTAGATGCAAGGCTGTTTGCTGAAGACCTGGGAGCGAAAAGGTTTAATCTCTTGCCCACTAAGCCGATGCACATCTTCATTCACTTGTTAATCCTCCTAAAACCACTGACTTTGTGGCTACATGTTTCTGTTGAGACTGCCCTTTCTGGTATAGGACATAGCTCGTCTGGCTGGGAGTTTATTGATAAATACATCACGTTATACAAACGTGATGTCGCCTTGAGAGAAAGACTATCTTCAAGTTTCAGTCCTGAGAAATAAGAGAAGGCTGGAAGGCCCAACAATGTGTTAGCTGCTAAAGAAAGGGTTCTCTAGAACAATACCCATATTAGTGGAAAAATAAAACCAAAAATTTGCATTTTTAAAGTTAAACTAATAATGTTTCATAAGTAAGTACGTATCCTTATAATTCAGTGCTCCTTCCGGCCATATTAAAATTGAAACTGCCTGACCGTGGGTATAAACTGGATTGGTTGGTAAAGTCAACAGGGTTGCTACAGTGAAAAGGCCGGGTGCTATCCTGCTGGCCTCTAATACCAGACCTCAGGAGGTGGAGGAAGGAAGATTGCCGTGAGTTCAAGGACGGACTGGGTTCCTCCCTCCACTCCCCCAAAAATCAAAACCGAAAGAGAGAAAGAGGGAGGGAGAATGGATGAAAACAGGGTGCAGTAAAAAGAAATAAACTAACAAGAAAGTTTTTTTTTTTAACAATGATGATTTGTTTAAAGAAAACAGCAAGATGATATGATAGAGTGTGAGAAGGGATGGCCTAATCTGTTTACAATGCTACATGTTCTAAACCCCCAACTTTTCCTAATAACTAATGAAAGCCTTTTTCTTTTTTTGGACTTCACCTCACCCCTTCCAGTTTGCCCTCTCCCTCCCTCTCTGCCTCTTTCCCCATATGCTCAGTGCCTACTGCACTCTTGTACAGTCTTCTTCCGGCGTGACTGTCGGAGACTAGTGTATCTGTCCTGTAAGGTGCAGCTCGAAGCCACTGCCTTCGATAGTCTCTGGGTTACACCTCCATCATTGCGCTGGCACTGCGGACGTTTGTGGCCTTGGCACTGCCTGTGTGCACCAGCTGCATCATAGCCCCCAACACAGCATAAACCCAGGGACACACTTCCTACCTCCTGGCTGCCTTCCTAGGCTGCTCCTAGTAGTCCCCAAGTTCCCACAAGCATGCAGTTTCTACTTAGTTCTTGTGTGTTCATTTCTGCTTTTTCTTTGGGGGAACAGCTGCTTCCTGTTACCCCATAGGTACTGGTCCTCAAGGTCAAGGATCCTGTTGCTTCTGAAGAAACCACCTGGGTTTGGTTTTAGGGGTTTTGTTCTGCCTCCCCAAGTGTAGGACTGGGACCTCCAGTCCCTTAGTATCCCTCCATCCCTTAGTATCCCTCCATCCCTTAGTATCCCTCCATCCCTTAGTATCCCTCCATCCCTTAGTTTTCCTCTCTTCTCTTTTTCCTCCCTCCCTTCCGTGTGCTGGAGCAGACACCTGCCTCCCCTCTCCTGCTTCTGTATACTCAGCCCTGGGCTTGCTTCTGGTTTAATGGAAGTGTTTCTGTTGCCTATTGATACTCTGACATGTGACAGCCAACTGTAAAGACAACACAAATAAACAGTATATAAATAAATAAGTGGCACTGGAACCACTTAGATCCCGCTGGTGCTGGTGCTGGAGTGAGCCTGGGCCCTGGCAGCCCGAACAAACCCAGCTCAGTCCCCGCTCCCAACAGGCCATTTCAAGAGCGATAGAGAAAGGCAACAAAGGAGATTGATTCAGTAGGGCCACACCAGGAAGAAGTCCATGTTCAGGGCTCCTGACGCAAAGCTTAGGTTCGCATAGAAGGCAAGAGGCCAGTCAGCTAAGCAGTACTGGCAAAGGTGTGGTTCCATCTGTGATTGACTCATCATTCTACAGACCCGTCATCCTTCCTGGTGTTCCAGCAAGTGCTCAGAGCTAGAAGTCCTCCCCAGGAGACAAGCTCCCTCTGTGGCTGCACCAGGCTTCAAGCTTTTCCTTCTCCCAGCAAGAGGTTCTTTTTCCCTCCCTGCGGGGTGGGAGGGAGATGCTAATTCCTTTGGGACCCTTGTTTCAGTAGTGGTAATCAAAGTGTGTCTCTAGAATGTTTTCTGCCAGGGCTCAGGTGACTCTGTGCTTTGGTCTCCTGCTTGCTGAGGTGTGAGTTCTGACATACTTTGGGAAAGCTCACGGGAGACACAGAGAAAACTAGGGGCTCCAGTCCCCACATCTGTGTTTAGGACCATGAAGGAAAAGCCACAGTAGCTAGTCATCCCAGCTCAACTTCCCTAGGCCTCCCCTGCAAGCCTAGACCTCTTATGTATGAACTCCTGCCTTCCTACTAAGTGAACCGGGGATTGGCCCTCAGACACCGCTCTAAAGACTGCCTGGGAGAAGAACATGAAGCCTGGCAAATACTAGCACCTGTCTTCTACCTCGGCGCTAGATTTTTGCCAATCCTTCTTCTCCACGTAACAGGTCTCACTATTTGCTCAGTAATTTACTCATTTATTGTGCTGGAACCCAGACTTACCCTGCGAGACCCCACCTGGGACTTTCCTCATCAGCTCCTCTGCCTCAGATGGTCAGGGCTAACACCCTGGTCCATAAGGCACCTTGCACATCTCCATCCAGTCCAGCATCACCCCATGCCTGCCTCTTTACATTGCTGTAGCATCACCGTGCAAGGTTTTGGGTTTGTTATTTTTAAAGGTAAAATCTATTTTAATATGTTTTGTTTACCCAATGCCTTTTCTGTATCAGTATATCAGCATAAAATATTGTTGACATATTTTGAATTCTTCCTTTTTGTACCATGTCTTAAAAATCTGGTTTGTGCCTTCTGTTCCCTCCAGCGCATCTCAACCCAGATGAGCCATATTATAATTTCAGTAGCCACATGTAGCAAATTGCTTTGGTATGGACAAGTGCCTTCCTAACTATCTGGACCAAATGTTACTTAGTTCCTTGGCACCTAGCTCAGCACCTGTTGTGAAACACCTACAATCTTGATTATAAAGATGAAAATCGCTGGGCAATGGTGGTGCACATATTTAATCTCAGCACTCGAGGCAGAGACAGGTAGCTCTCTGTGAGTTCAAGGACAGCTTAGTCTACAGAGCTAGTTCCAGGACAGCTAGGACTGTTACACAGAGACACCCTGTCTCAAAAACAAAACAAGACAAACAAAAAAAAAAACCGATGAAAATTGAGATCAAACCAATGTAGCTCAGGTAGAGAGGGCTTGCCTAGCTCTGCATTTGATCTCTCTCGCTGCATAAACTAGGCATGATGCTCCATGCTTGTACGTAATCCCAACACCATGTGTGCTGAGCCTGTGTGTGTGTCTGTGTGTCTGTGACCAGTGCAGAGGCAGGAAAATCAGAAGTTTAAGGTCATTCTGGGTTACACAGTAAGTTTGAAGCCAGCCTGGATGGTATACTTGAGACCCTTTCTCAAATGAGTGTGTGGGTGTGTGTACACACTGTATATTTATGTATGTATGTATGTATATATATTATACATAATATATGACATTAAAGAATTTTAAAATAAGTATTTGTATTAAAGGCAAAAAGTTATGCTAGGAGATTGATACTATTCACAGAACTAGATTACTGTCTGAATTTTACTCAAATTC
>NC_022018.1:7978492-7985117 GCF_000317375.1 Microtus ochrogaster
GAGACCAAGAAAAGGCAGTTTTAGGTGATGCAGAAGAAAAGAATGAAAAGGACCCATGGATCATGAAAAAAATCTAAAGCTATTTAGTTTTCTAGTTTCCGCTCCATTATCCCTTTTTCTCTCTTCATAAGGATATATGAATTCAACTTTCTGAGTATTGAAAATAGTAAGAATCTTTAAAAAAAAAAACCAACAGCCCACTGTGCTATTCCTATGAGGCAGAGATTGTGAGAAAATAGTCTTCCTTTCTGACCATTAGACATTTTTAGCTCCCCCTTATTTTCTTTTGAATGCTTTGAATAAAAAAGCCAAAGCAGCGTTTGCTCATGTCCTTGGCTCTTTGCTCAGGTATCCAAGAGAAGCTGGACTACATCGCCTCTTTAAACATAAAAACCATTTGGGTCTGTTCCTTCTACAAATCATCTTTGAAAGATTTCAGATATGGCATTGAGGACTTCCAAGAGATTGACCCTATTTTTGGAACAATGAAAGATTTTGAGGATCTGGTTGCGGCCATACATGACAAAGGTAAAGGGCAATGAGAAATGTAGGGGATGTTCCACAGGTGGAGAGCATCATGCCTCCAGTTCACACCTACCCATCTTCCCTTTGAAGTGTGGGGGATGCTCTGCACAGGAGGAGACCATCATGCCTCCAGTTCACACCTACCCACCTTCCCCTTGAAGTGTGGGGAAATCCTTCACACAGGTGGAGACCATCATGCCTCCGGTTCACACCTACCCACCTTCCCCTTGAAGTGTGGGGATGCTTTACACAGGGGGAGAGCATCATGCCTCCGGTTCACACCTACCCATCTTCCCCTTGACTGTCCTTCTTTCCACATGATCTGTTCCTAACATTTGAAATGTTTTTGTTCATTAGGCTTAAAGTTAATAATCGATTTCATACCAAACCACACCAGTGACCAACATCCTTGGTTTCAATTGAGTAGGAACCGGAATGGGAAGTACACTGATTACTACATCTGGCAGAACTGCACTCATGAAAATGGTGTAACAATCCCTCCCAACAACTGGGTAAGGACGACCGATGAGCAGACCGAAATTGGGAAGCTCTAGACTTACTAAGCTATGGTGTCTTTAAGGAAAAGCATCAAATGATGTAGTTTAGAAATAGAAAACTTTTCCCAAATGGCCGTTAGGCTTCTGACTTCATTGTTGAGCTGATGTTCTGGTCAGTGGTCCTCTCAGCACCAGCATCTTCTTCCTTTTTGCCTGCACATCCCTCCTGGTCCAGCACAGGTTCTGGGGCTCTTGGATGGAGATAGGAAAACAACAGTCTTTTTTTCTGCTGGTTTTTTTTTTTTTTTTTTTTTAATCATTCTCCAGGACCCTTTGCCTCTTTGACTTTTTGGTGGTCGTTCTTTCATTTTTCAAGATAGGGTTTCTCTGTAAAACAGCCCTGACTGTCCTGGAACTCACTCTATAGACCAGGCTGGCCTTGAGCTCACAGAGATATGCCTGCCCTTGAGCTCACAGAGATATGCCTGCCTCTGCCTCCCAAGTGCTGGTATTAAAGGCATGTGCCACCCCTGCCCAGCACCTCTTTGACTTTTTGACCTCCATGCTGGACAGCATCATAAGCAACACAGTCATCACTTTCTCCTTTTCTGAACCTTGGTGCTGAGCCTCTGGATACTTCCTAGTGTCATCACCCCCTCCTGAGCCACAAGGGAGAGTAACTGAGTCCAGGTGATCAGCTTGGTCTCTTTGTCTTCCAACTCCCTGCTGCCTCCTTCCCACCCTAGCGTTCTTAGCAGCAAATGTCACTCAGAGAGCCTAGAAGTCATCGTTCTTCCCACTTGCTCCTTCTGCAACAGGCGAGGTCCTTTCTGTCAAGAAGGCCAGTTCTAGCAAATCAGAGCCCATACATGCATCTAAACCTGAGTTTTAGATGATTAGTGAATAAATTTTTAGCATAAAATATTGTATGGGCCAGTTTTTATTTCTTTCTTTCTTTCTTTTTCTTTTCTTTTTTTTTTTTCTGAGACAGGGTTTCTCTGTAGCTCCAGAGCTTGTCCTGGAACTAGCTCTTGTAGACCAGGTTGACCTCGAACTCACAGAGATCCACCCACCTCTGCCTCCTGAATGCTGGGATTAAAGGTGTGCACCACCACTGCCCAGCTAGGCTAGGTTTTAGATCTTCATATTCAACCTACTGCAAATAAAAATTTTTTATATTTGATGAAAGATTGCAAAGGGACTGAACTGGCTACGGACAGTTAGCTGATCATTCTTCCTGAAAATGCAGTAATCTAACTACAACTAAACTCTTACATTGTGTTAGGTGATAAGATTAATACAGAGAGCTCATGAAATATAAAAGATGATGTGTGAGAGTTGTTGGATGTCAATTCTCTATTTTTACACAAGAGTCTGGGGCACCTGCTCTTTTGATGTATGACAGGGTCTTGGAACCAGCCTTCACAATGACCCTGAAGACTGGCTCTACTGGTTCACTATGTGCTGTCCCTGAAAGTCAGGTTTGCTAGGCACTCTAGTCCAGCAGGCTAGCTGCCTCTCTCCTCCTCAGACATGACCCTCCCGCTCCGGTCTGTGTCTCTCTTGCTTTCTTCCAAGTCATTTATTCTTGTGCCACACTAGAGCCTCTCCACTTCTCACCCTGACCTTCTCTGCTGGTCCTTGGGCACCAACTTTCAGCCTACACACACCCAAAGTCTGCAGGCTTCGTGCCTAACTATGTGCCCGCTCTGTAATTGCCCGTCCGCCGAGCTCAGTGCATGATGCCACAGTGCAGCCCTTGGCACACAGTGTTACTGTGTTAACCAACCCATCTCCAAATTAACCCCGTGTGAAAGGCCATTAGCGAGCATTTATTAAGCTTATTGTGTGCAGGCTGTCTATTAAGGGTCTACATTCATGAATTCATCATGTCTACCCATCCAATTCTACGAATTAGATTTTAGCTCCTGTGTTGCACATAGAGTGAGGTCACAGAGGTCATATCTAGTGCAACCCCACAGTCTGCTTCTAAAACTTACCACTCACACATGAGACCAGACTCTCCCTGGACTACAGCACTCGACAGTTGTTTCTTTTTCTATCACTTTTTCACTTGTAGGTAAGGTTGACTTTCTAATGTCAAACGTTATCCTGGAGAGGTGGCTCAGTGGTAAGAGCACTGGCTGCTCTTCCAGAGAACCCAGGTTCTGTTCCCAGCACCCACACAGCAGCTCACATTAAAAAAGTGAGCACATACAAATAGGTGTGTGCTTATATATAAATATGACACATTACTACTCAGCAATGGAATGGGGGCTGGAGTAGCACTGGCTGCTCTTCTAGAGGACCTGGGTTCAATTCCCAGCAACCCAGGACAGCTCACAACCATGGCAGCTTCCAGCTCCTGCCCCAGACACACATGCAGTGCACAGACATACATGTAAATAAAACATCGTGTATGACTGCCCTGTCTGCATGTCTTCCTGCACACCAGAAAAGGGCATCAGATCTCATTAGAGATAGTTGTGAGCCACCATGTGGATGCTGGGAATTGAACTCAGGACCTCTGGAAGAATAGCCAGTGATGTTAACCTCTGAGCCATCTCTCCAACTCAACATGCAGTCATGTTCCTGATCCCTTCTAGAAAGAAGTCATGCTGTCAAACACATCTGAGTCCTGGTGCTTGAAGTCCCTAGACTTTTATTCCGGAAGACCAGGAGAGTTTTAAGTGACTGTGTCCAATACAAACTCCTGACTTCATGTCTCAAGACCAATACAGGCTTTCTTTCTCCATAATCGGCTTCACATGCAGGAGTCTTGAGCCTGAACAGCAGATTCAAGAAAATATGTTAGGAATGGCTGTTCCTTAAGTTGATCTTGTCCTGAGCTTGAGAGTACTAGCTGGCTTGTGTTTGTTGGGAATGGTGTCTACTTGATAAGTACTTCATAACCACTTTTGTGGAGCATTTGGGTAAAGTTTGGGATTCTCCCTGGAAAGACAACCCCTAGGATTTATACACTGCCTCCTGGGCCTGGGATGGCAAAGTCACAGCTTTGTGGACAAGGGCAGAGTAGGGATGAGTGAGAGAATGATGCCCTCCTTTCCCTGTTTGCTAGCTGAGCGTGTATGGGAACTCCAGTTGGCACTTTGACGACGTACGAAAGCAATGTTATTATCACCAGTTTTTGAAAGAGCAACCTGATTTAAATTTCCGAAATCCTGCTGTTCAAGAGGAAATAAAGGTGAGTGCAGACACCCACACAGACTTTTCCACTCGTGGGAAGCTAGGTGGTTATTTCAAACGCTCGCTGTTGAACGAACTTCTGTGTGGGCAAAATCAAGATGTGTCACTAAATTCTCAGGTTAAGGTGTCAAGTGCAAATATTTACATGTGTTGGTGACTCCTTTCTTCATCTAAGCCAGAATACTGTAAATAACAGGGGACCTAACCTGGAGGTGATCTTTGGCCTGAGGCAATTGGCTAGTGTGTTGGGGGTGAGGGGGAGTGGTGGTGGGGGAGAGTAAGTGGGGGAATGCAGGCTGGTTCCTACATGTGCAGTGGGGCTCTGGGGGAATTGTTTGCCTTTTTCTGGTCTCAGATCCTCAGCCTATGAAACACAGTTGCTGGCAATATTGCGTTGTTCACAAGATGAGACGAGATAACCCATGCATAGTGCTTCTGCATTTGCTCAGTAAATACTGGCATATGGCTGGCTGTGTGCCAGGCCCCGTCCTGAGCATTGAGAATTTGACAGTGGGTAAAAAGTTCATCTCTCAGCTGGTGTCTGGGACACCAAGGGGGCAATGACATCACTGCACACATGATACTTCAAATGGTGCTGAATGTTCTCTCAGAGAAGGGGCATTGCTGTAGCAGGAAGAGCAACCCTTGGGAGGATGCTGCTGAATTGAGAAATGGAGCAATTTAAATGGAGTCTAGGGACTGAAAGTTCCAGGGGTGTGTGTGTGTGTGTGTGTGTGTGTGTGTGTGTGTGTGTGTGTGCAAAAGCCTCAAGTTGAATTTTAAATTTTAGATACTGAATTATGCAATTTGGGGGAATATGTCTACCAAAAAACATCTGTTGGTTACTTGAAATTAAAATTTAACTCAGTGTCCTGTAAATTAACCGGTAGCCCCACTTGCGAGCTGGCAGGGAGCCAGCCGTCAGATCTGCAAGGTGCATGCTGAGTCACTGAAGGTCCCTCTGTGACTCGGGGATGGGAGGCTCCTGCTGCACCTCAGGGAATAGACCCTGTTCCCACTCTCCATACTGCTGTGGGTGCAGTGGGTGGGAATTTAGGGGAGTTGGGTAGAGCTAGGGGGATGCAGGTAAGGAGGAGACAAGACAGACTAGAGAGCTGTAGGCAGCTTTTGTAGAAGGCCAACTGTCCATAAAAGCTTGGGTTTCTTTCTGGACCCTTAATCTGTCCCGTCTTTGTATACACCGTTTTCTATGCCAGGACCACTGGCTACTATAGCTTTGTAGTGAGTTTTGAAAACAAAAAGTGCCAGTGTGCCAGGCATGGTGATTGCCTTGAGATGGAGGCAGGAGGATCTCTGAGAATTCAAAAATCAGCCTGGTCTATATGGTGAGTTCCAGGACAGCCAGAGCTACAAACAAGGCTCTGATAAACAAACAAACAAACAAATAAATATTAATCAAACCTTGTTTTGGATATCAAGTGACTATTCTGAGTTCCTTGCATTTCCATATAAATTCTTGCAGCAGTGTCTCTGTTGTGCCAAGAAGCCTCCTGGCATTTTCATAAGAGCTACATCAAGCCTGTAGCGCATTTGGAGGCACGTTGCCATCTTCACATTAGACCTTCCGATCTGTGGGCATGCTATGCCTTCCCATTTGTTTAAGTGACCTCCAATTTATTTCTACATTTTATAGTTTCAGAAAAAAAGGTCCTTCTGTTTTCTTTTCCCTCCTTCCTCTTTCCCTCCCTCTCTCCCTTCCTTCCTTCTTCTTTTCTTTCTTCATCCTTTCTAGTTTTCCTCATTCTAGACAAGTCCTTTGCCGCTGAGCTACCCCCACCCCACTCCGGCCGTCTGCCTTCCCTTTTAGATGTTCGTTCCTGTGGAGGCCTCAGACTTAAGACCGTGTTTGCACTGTGAGGTCTCAATGAGTTGCTTGGGAGTCTGTTCTAGAAGTGGGCATCTGGAGTCAGGGCACTCTTACTCCAGTGAGCTTGGGAGGAGGTAGTTACGGTCAGCAGGCTAAGGGCCAGTTTTAATCTTGGTTTTATAGACGCCCCTCTGTTATCAAAGTTCACGGAGACATTCCTCGCCCTGCCCATGCTTCCTAGTCACTATGTGACAGGTAATTTACCAGGCTCTGTTGATGCTCTTAAGGGATCCATAGAGAAGGAGCCTCCTGGAGGTAAAGTGCTGTTTCTTGGGAGACAGGAGCAGGATTCAAACCTAGGTTTGGGGACTGGAGTTCACCATCCCGATTGCATCCCCGGTCCTGTGCTGAGGCACCATTTCTCTCTGTGTGCTCCTCTTTACTTACAGTCTTCAGTTAGAAATTCATAAATATCTCAGCACTCGGGAGGCAGAGGCAGGCGGATCTCTGTGAGTTTGAGGCCAGCCTGGTCTACCAAGGGAGTTCCAGGACAGGCTCCAAAGCTACA
>NC_022018.1:7985217-7986545 GCF_000317375.1 Microtus ochrogaster
CATGCTTAATCTCGTATGCCGTCTTAAAAAAAAAAAAAAAAAAAAAAAGAAATTCATAAATATGTCAAGTTGAGCAGGCAGTGGACTCTCCGGGCCCCGGGAGTGACAGTGATGGGTTGTCTGGAGATGTTTAAACGCGTGTTGCATATTTTGACACAATGTGCTGGTAGCTATATTAATGATTCTTTGACTACCTGGACTGCGCTCTTGTGGGCATCCAGGTAAAAAGAATTCTTACTAACTAACCCCCTAGAATGTCTCCTCCCCCGCCCCAGTCTGGGCCATTACTACCTTATCCAGAGGTTACATATTATTTGGAAGGTAAGTCAAGATCCACTACAAGGAGTAACTAAGAAATGCTGAGAGGCTGAGACAAGGGAGGCTCCTACGCTGACCTTTCTCAGAGGGCTTTCCTGACACCCTCTGCTCCCCCAACACACACGGTTTATCTGTGGGGTGGAGCTGAGCAGGTTAATAATTTGCACCTTAGATGGTTAGTAGCAAGGAGGCGTCTGGATATAGCGACTTGACCTTCTGAAGCCTGAGCCTTCTCCCCTAGCTGCCAGCATCTGCTGTCCCCCATAGCAGCCTGGTACACAGGGGAGGGATCTTCCTACTAGGTTTCTTCCCTTCCCACTGCCGGGAACTCAGACTCTGAGGGCTTTTCCCTGGAGAAGTTAGAAGGCCCCAAGGCACTTCTATTAGTAGTGACTTATATTAGATACACTTTATTAGTATATACTATCAGATAGTAGTGACTTATATTAGATACACTTTATTAGTATACACTTCCAGTCACTCTGGTTTCTTCCCACCTTCCAAATCAATCCCCTCCCCCTTTTCGATAAGGAACCAGAGCAGGTTACAGTGACCCGTGGGATAGCCAGGGCCCTTAGCGTGAGGCTCCTGGTCATCTGGCCTCTGTCTGAGCTCAGAGTGATCTTGGGCCAGTGATACGGGAAGGTTGAGCCCTGGAGTGAGGAAATGGCTCTTAACTGGGGGTGAAAAGCCGAGAGGCACTCCCTGCTCGATATTAGAGCCCATAGCTGAATGTGGACTCTGCCCTGCCCCTAGTAAGCACAGGACTGCTGGAGATAAGCACCACAATTCAAAATACAGTTCACTCACTACCTGCTTTAAATGCCAGCCCCATGACTTGTCAATAATAATAGCATAATATTGCCCTCCTGTGTGCCATTGCTTCATTCTCCTTATGCATGCATCTAATGGCGTGTTGTGTGTTGTCTGTGGGCTAGGACATGGTGTTCTCATCTGATGGCGTGTTGTGTGTTGGCTGTGGGCTAGGACATGGTGTTCTCATCTGATGG
>NC_022018.1:7986645-7993330 GCF_000317375.1 Microtus ochrogaster
CTGTGGGCTAGGACATGGTGTTCTCATCTGATGGCGTGTTGTGTGTTGGCTGTGGGCTAGGACATGGTGTTCTCATCTGATGGTGTGTGATGTGTTGGCTGTGGGTTAGGACATGGTGTTCTCATCTGATGGTGTGTGGTGTGTTGGCTGTGGGTTAGGAGATGGTGTTCTCATCTGATGGTATGTGGTGTGTTGGCTGTGGGCTAGGGAGATGTTCTTATCTGATGGTATGTGGTGTGCTGGCTGTGGGCTAGGAGATGGTGGTTGGAAGATAGACACATTATAGCTGGCAAGCATTTGTATTCTAGAGGAGAGGTAGGCAATAAAATAGAAACCACAGCAAAACATGCTGATTGTCATGGCAGAAGGAAGTGGGCAAATAGATGCCCAAACTGGATATGGAGCAGGCAAGGTTGGGGCAGGGAGTTGCAAGAAGGCAGTGGGGCTCAGTGACTGGACTGGAAGAAGAAGGCAGTGGGGCTCAGTGACTGGACTGGAAGAAGCCCAGTGAAGAGGCATTTCGGTGGGGCTGGAGGAAGGAGAATGGAGTTCAAGCAGAGGAAAAATCATGTAATTTTGAGGTGCTGGTAGTTAACCTATATGGCTAGGATGTGGTGTACATGGCAGGACATGTGACTCAATGAAACTAAGTCACCCAGTGATCAAGTTATGAGCAACCCCGAAAGTCCTGGCGAGAACCTGAGTCCAAATTTGAGACAGGGAAATGGTTCTGATTGCATTCTTCAAACAATCTGGTTTTAGAGAAGGGATGGGTGGAGGGCAACTTTGGAGACTGAATTCAAAGTGCAGTAACCCTGAGAAGAATTCCGGTAGACTTGAACCTGCAAAGGTGGGTGGAGGTGGTCAGAGGATCACCAGGATTTTGAGAGGAGTCGAATAGGACCCAGGTTGCAGACTGTTACCCTTGGTTGGGAGGGTGTTGCTTCCATGTTCTGAAATGGAGATGAAAGGGGGGTGGACATGTCAGCTCTGCACATCGGAGCTCTCTGGGAGAAACCCGAGTACCCACTGGACACTGGTGTCAGAGATAAAAATATATTTGTTGACACAGGAACAATGTCTCCAGCACTCAGGCAGGTAACAGTGACATAAGCAGGCCAGCTGAGAACGAGGGACCCTGGGTGTGGATCTCTGTGAGTTCAACACCAGCCTGGTCTACAGAGCAAGTTCCAGGACAGGCTCCAAAGCTACACAAAGAAACCCTGCCTCAACAAACAAACAAAAACAAAACAAACAAACAATGAGGGCACCGGTGAGATGTCTCAGCAGGTGAAGGTGCTCGCCAGGAAACTTGAGTTCCAGCCCCAAGACCCCATACAAGGACGAAAAGACAGACTGACTCCATAAGTTGTCCTCTTACCCCACTTCCAAGTTGTGGCATGCACATGCCTTCCCCATAATAACAGAGTTTAAATGTCTAGAATGGAGCCAATGTAACAGGTAAGGGGTACACGTGACTCCAATTCTAGCTCCATCACTTATGAAGCTTATGGCCTTGGTCTAGCTACTCCATCTCCCTCAGCCTGTTGCCTCGTTCATAGAATAGGACCAGTAAGGGTGCCTTGCTCGTGGGATTTGAAGGCAAATGAATTAATCTCTGTAAAGCATTTAGAACAGTGGTTAAGATAGTCAATAAAAGGATATTGTCAGGAAATAAATGATTAATTGCAATGATCACACCTTTTAAAGGTCTATAGAAGGAACTACAAACCAAGTGAGGTATTAAAAGTTAAGTAGGGGAGGCTGGAGAGATTAGTCAGTGGTTAAGAACACTGGCTGTTCTTCCAGAGGACCCGGGTTCAATTCCCAGCACCGACATGGCAGTGCACAATTGTCTGTTCTTGTAGTTCCGCCGGATCTGATACCCTTTCTGGTATGTAGACAAATATACAGACAAAACACATAAACAAAAAATACATAAATAAATCTTAATAGAAAAGGAGTAGAGCAACTGGGTTTCCCACATTTGATGATCTAGGTAAATGGCTTCAGTAACTTCAGTAATCTTAAAAAAGAAAAAGGCCCTTCAAGGTTAGCTAGGGAACAGAGTGGGTTGTAGGTGAGCCTTGAATACAGAGTGAGACCCTGTCCCCCAAAACCAACCAGCCACGAAACACAAAAGCACCCCCTCACGGTCAGCACCCTAGATCTGGATATGATGAGTGTTGACTCAGTTGCTCAGAGTGGTGATGTGTTAGGAGAGAAACGATGCCCAGTGGAAAAGCAGGACAGTGTGGTATCATGGTCGCCAAGAGTCAAAGACACAGTGTACTGTCCCCAGCGTCTCCAGGTCTGGGTCACCCAACCAGGCGGAACCAGGCACTGTGCCCGTTTTTCTGTCCAATACCCCGAAGAGCTTAACTGGAGCGAGAGGTTAAGAATTACAATCCAGAGCCACCTTCTCTCACCTGGCTGAGAGAATAAGTGACATGTAGGAAGTGCTTCTTAAGATCAAGCTTTGGGGGACGTGGGTTAAACTTCAGCTCTTCAAGGTGTCATCAGGGCTGGGTGTGCAGCTCAGAGGCTGAGCACTTTCCTAACCTCCTTGAGTCCTGGGCTTCATCCCAGCACTTCAAACAAACACTCTCAAGAACATCTCAAGAAACAAGGACACACACACGGTGACTTACAGGGGCTCCAGGGCACCCATTTCTCATTCTCTTCCTTCCTTCCTTCCTTCCTTCCTTCCTTCCTTCCTTCCTTCCTTCCTTCCTTCCTTCCTTCCTTCCTTTCTTCTTTTTTTTTTGATATTTCTTGAGCTCTACATTTTTCTCTGCTCCCCTCCCTGCCTCTTCCCTCCCCGCTTCAATCCACCAAGGTCCCCATGCTCCTAATTTACTCAGGAGATCTTGTCTTTTTCTACTTTATACTTCCCACGTAGATTAGATCTATGTAAGTCTCTCTTAGTGTCCTCATTGTTGTCTAAATTCTCTGGGATTGTGGCTTGTAGGCTGGCTTTCTTTGCTTTATGTTTAAAACCATCTATGAGTGAGTACATGTGATAATTGGCTTTCTGTGTCTGGGTTACCTCACTCAAAATAATGTTTTCTAGCTCCATCCATTTTCCTGCAAAATTTAAGCTGTAGTTATTTTTTTTTCTGCTGTGTAGTACTCCATTGTGTAAATGTACCACATTTTCCTTATCCATTCTTCGGTCGAGGGGCATTTAGGTTGTTTCCAGGTTCTGGCTATGACAAACAATGCTGCTATGAACATAGTTGAGCACATGTCCTTGTGGCACGATTGAGCATCCTTTGGATATATACCCAAAAGTGGTATTACTGGGTCTTGAGGAAGGTTGTTTCCTAATTTTCTGAGAAATTGCCACACTGATATCCTTGTTCTTTCAAGGTCTTCGAATAATTTTTCTGGGATTTTGATGGGCATTGTGTTGAATCTGTTCTCATTCTGTTTCTTAAAAAAGACTTATTTTTATTTTTTCTTATGTCTCTGTGTGGGTATATACACTCGAGTGCAGGTGCCCCTGGTGGCCAAGAGTTGGAGTTACAAGGCAGTTGTGACCCTCCCAGCATGGACGCTGGAAACTGAACTCAGGTCCTCGGCAAGAGTAGCACGTGCTCATAACTGCTGAGCCATCTTTCCAGCCCGCATTTCTTGTTCTTTAACGGAGGTTAATATTTAGCCATGGCTAGATTCTGAAGGGAATGAGGAGCTCATGAAGAAAATAAGTTGCTGTCATCTGGAAAATCAGCACTCCCGTGTTTAATGTATACAGTAACAGGCAGAATAAGGTGTCCCCACAGCTTGTCAAAGCTTGGATGGCTTACAGATGTACGTGCCCTGATCTGACCAGTGTTCGTGTTGGTCAGACAAAGCAGGGGCAGAACCTAGGTGATGTGGCCTCTGACGCTTGGAAAAATTGGTGGCTTCTTCGTGAGTTCATCAAAACAAGGAAGTGGAGGTGAGGAGGGTCCAGGGCAGCAGTGCAGCAAGAAATCAGTCCGAAGTTTAGGCTTTGTCTTAGTGAGTTGGTCCAGAATCTTCTGAGAGCCCCTTTCAC
Organism: Microtus ochrogaster; assembly: GCF_000317375.1. Classification (NCBI taxonomy): domain Eukaryota; kingdom Metazoa; phylum Chordata; class Mammalia; order Rodentia; family Cricetidae; genus Microtus; species Microtus ochrogaster. The sequence goes on from NC_022018.1 coordinate 7,990,688, forward strand.
AAACCAAGGGCCTTCGTGTGCCCAGCAGGTTTGGTGTGTGTGGCGTCTCTTTGGTGAGTTCCTCAACCAGGCTAGTTAACCTACCCCACCTGCAGCTCTTCCGTGTCTCCTCCTCCTCTGTGGAGTCTGTGAAGCCCGAGCACACACGGACCTGCTCCCTTGTCTTTACTTGCTCACTGTCCACTTTGGCCATCATTGTCCCATGATCTTTGAACCAGTCCCCCTGTCTCTATGAATTTGCCTATTGTGGACATTTTATATAAGAGATATAATTCAACATTTATTCCTTGTATTTAGCAAAATGCTTCTAAGATTCAGGTATGTCCCAGCATGCACCAATACTTCACTTTCTCCTACTTTCCCTCTTGCCTATACACCCTTGGGTATGTCATCCTTTTTATTTATTTATTTAGATTTTTTTCTTTCAAGACAGGGTTTCTCTGTGTAACCGTGGCTGTCCTGGAACTCACTCTGTAGACCAGGCTGGCCTCGAATTCAGAGATCAACCTGCCTCTGCCTTCTGAGTGCTAGGATTAAAGGTGTACATTACTACTGCCTGGCAGCTATCCACCTCACCCCACCCCCTTTTAAAGAATTGCCCTGGGAACCCAGCAGGATTTCCATAGCTGTTCTTTGCCTGGAATGCTCTTTTACCAAACCCAGTCTGTGGCACTGAGAGAATCAGTTTCGGAATTGAAAGAGTGAAGTTGTGTGTGTGATAATATGTTTTGTATGTGGGAACAATTTTGATGGTCGCCCATACACAGAGCCTCTGCTAATGTTCTGGTGAGAGTTTGGAGTTGATATAACCAGGCACTTTGCTTCTCCACGTTCAGGAAATAATAGAGTTTTGGCTAACGAAGGGTGTTGATGGCTTTAGTTTCGATGCGGTTAAATTTCTTCTGGAAGCGAAGGACCTGAGAAACGAAATCCAAGTAAATACATCCCAAATTCCGGTAAGGTCTTATTTTAAACTTTCTCTCTTTACTTCATCTGAAATGTTATCAGAATGTTTTCTGTTTTTAAAATTTAAATTTTTTAAAAAAAAATTATTTATTTACTATGTATTCAGTGTTCTGCTGGCATGCATGTCTGCAGGCCAGAAGAGGGCACCAAGATCTCATTCTAGATGGTTGTGAGCCACCATGTGGGTGCTGGGAATTGAACTCAGGACTTCTCTGAGCCATCTCTCTAGCCTAAAATTTAAAATCTTTGATATTTTGGAAATGATGTGTATATGTGTGTTTAAGTGTAGGTGTGTGCACGTGAGTACTGGTGCCCGCAAAAGCTAGAAGAGGGTGTGGGGTACCCCTGGGTTTAACTGAATGGGTGCTAGGAGCTACTTATGTCTGCTGCAAGAGCAGTGAGCAGTCTCTCCAGCCCCGTGCTTTCTGTTCTAGTCTAAGACGCCAGTTACAAGGATGTGCCAGTCCTACCTACAGGAAGTACTTGGAAGTGTTTCCTTTCTAATGCATGTGCCTGGGTGGCTGCTTTTTCCACTGGTTCTTTACAGGGCAAGGGGTTGCTCTAGAATCCTTCCTCAGTGAGGGTGTTGGGGCCACAATATGGACTAACAGAGCTCTACTAAATGAAGGACAGTGTGCTCACTGAGACTTTTTTTTTCCATTTTACTTAGGCCTCAGTTTCCTTCCCTATTGATCAAAGGTCACAGTCAGAATAGAGGGAATTAGTGCTAAATGTTTCATCCAAGTCTCTCACACTGGAATGAGAGGGGCTTCATGATTTCTGTTTAGTGAGCCTCGGGATTCAGGATTATAGAGGTTGATAATAGAATCCCAAACAAAGTCTCTGTCATTACAGAACCCGGGGCTCTACACTATTGATTCTTACCTCATGCCATGAGTGTGGAATTCACATAGTACCTTATTCCTTTGGTTGACCTCTCTTCTATAGTCACTCTAGTTTTTATGACCAAGTAGACAGTAGTTCCAACACACACTACAAAATATTGGAGTATTGTGTGTTACAGGATAAAATGTTATATGAACCAAATAAGCAAATTACAGCACTATTCAGCAGTCTAGGTGAATCTTAGCAGTACTTTGTGTGATTGAAAAAAATCTAAAATTTTATGTATAGTATGATGCTCTTAATGAAGCCTATTATGTAAAAAGGATTACACGTGGATATTTTGTTATGAAGTTTCTACCTTTTGTTCTGAGCCAATTTATGTATTCTTATCACTTCATTAAATAAATCAACTCCTACATACTTAACTACTCACCTACCTACCTAATTAACTACTTACTTACTTACCTAACTACTCACTTCCATACCTAATTAACTACTTACTTAACTACTCACCTACCTACCTACCTACCTACCTACCTACCTACCTACCTACCTACCTACCTAATTAACTACTTACTTACTTTCCTAACTACTCACTTCCATACCTAATTAACTACTTACTTAACTACTCATCTACCTACCTACCTACCTACCTACCTACCTACCTACCTACCTACCTACCTAATTAACTACTTACCTATCTACCTAACTACTCACCTACTTAACTACTCACCTACCTAATTAGCTACTTGCTTACCTACCTAACTACTCACCTACCTAGTTAACTACTCATCTACCTACCTAACTACTCACCTACCTAGTTAACTACTC